>NW_008584908.1:39795-83572 GCF_000691845.1 Merops nubicus
AGAGTGTAGGTCACTGTTACAGTGCCTCCTGGGTCCTGGTGTGGCACGTGAGTGCTGATGAAGCCTGCCCTTGTAGGATCAGCACGGCCAGCTTTCAGCTCCTGCCACTGCTGTGGTCTCCCAGGAAGTCTCTCCCTTGCCTTCTGGGTGCAAACCAATGAAGGGAGCAAAAAGCAGTGGGGATTACTTGTTAAAACGGATGAACTGAGGCTTTCCTGAGATTTGAATCCACCTCATATCAATAGTGACCAGGAGTGTAATTTCTGTGTCAGCTTAAGAGCCTTTGCACATAGATTTCTCTGGTACGCTTATATAAATTTGTGGAAAACTGGTCTTCAAATGGATCAAAGCTAACGATACGTCTTTGAAAAAATGGAGGATGCCACAGAGCGTCTGCAAGGTGAGCAACAAGCAATCCTTCCTTTCATGGCCAATGAGGTGTGCCAGTAGAGTGTTGTCCTGGAGCCAGCGCCACTGCCCCATAACTTGCACCTGTCTAACTTGTGTTCTGTACGCTGCTCATTTACCACCGGCTGTATGAACACCAAGCACATTAAAATCTTGTGGGGCTCATGCTTCATATCAAGTGCAAAGCATTATACTGTACAGAAGTCTTTGTGAGCCCAGAGTAGTAATTCCTTGCAGAATAACCGTAGCAGAATGACATTTTTAAAACAAGTCACTGTCTTTGTGTTGTGGCGTGTTCCAGTTTGGGTGTTATGAATACATATTGGTAACAAAGTATATGCTGTTGGGAAAAGATGTGAGGCTAGCCAAAATCAGTTAACCAAAATTTTCAGTTATTTCCATTAAATGTAGTGGTTTAAGAAAATGTGAAAAATAAATCCCCCTCAGGTTAATGTGCTTATGACAACAAGGATTGTTTTCATTGTACAATAATTCAGGATCATCAGGTATAGGAATGGTGGACAATGAAAGATGTTGCTTTTGCAAAATGAAATTATTAGAAGTATTGGGGAAGTTTATCAATCCAAGCCATTGCTTTGTCCAGGTAAAATAATGTAGATAGTAGAAAATAAGTGTGTATTAAAATCAGGAAGATAGTAATTAATGGTAATGATTTAATGTACACAGATGGAATTATTTATTTGCTTTATGGATTTTTTCTAATCATGCGATTTGCTTTGGAGGAGAGGGGAATATCTTGCTTTTTTGTTGCCATGAATGCTTTCCTACCATGATGATGTTCTGAAAGTCTTTGAAAGAGGAAGAGTTGATTTGGAAAGTCTTTTACCCATGAAGACAGCCCAGCAATGGAGCTGAGGGTTATGGAGGTTGGGCTAACATCCTTGAGGGATTTCATACTGAGAAGCTGAGTTTGATCCCATGTCTGAGCCTTCCTTGGGCAGTGGCTGGGCCTGGAGACCTCCCCATGTGCCCACTTGACCAGAGTGTCCTGTGATCTTGTGATTTTCAGGGGGACAGCCATTTGCCTCAAGTTTGTGATGTCTAGTTGCAATGTAATCCTGAAGGATGATGGTCTGGGAGGTAGCTGTGATTCTTGTTCATGGCAGTGATTCTGTCAGTTTGTCAAGGCAGATGGTATGAGGTACATGAGGGCTTGAACAGCATCAAACTGGTATTTACATGATGCCACATTTCTCTGGTCTTTTATCCTCCCTTATACCCAAACTCTGGGCTATCAAAGAACAAGCTGTATTTACATGCTGGTGAATGATTAAATTAGTAGCTGTCATCTGAGATTAACTGAGTGCAAAGGCTGTCTCTTATCCCATGGCAAATGGAAAGAAATATGTGTTCATTGAAACCACTGAGAAGGTTCCTTTGATTACTATGACACCTGCGGAGAATCTGTATATTTCTAAGACATGGCTCAAGAAGGTATTTTTTCTTTCTACAGATTCTGGCTTTATTTGTCTTCAAGGCTTTCAATATTATGCTAATGCAGGAAGCCTTAAAAGCAAAGGTCCTTGTACAGTATACCCTACAAGGAAGGTGTAGCATAACTTACTTTTTAAAGAGGATATCTTATCTTATCAGCTGAAAAATTAACGATTAGACTACCGAGGAGGTAGTCCCTCTGTAGTTTCCCTCAGGAAGCTGGAAAAGAAGCAGTGTGACTCCCCTGGCTTTGCTGGGGTGTGCATCCTTCCTGCTGCTGCCTATTGAGAGAGCAAAGGGAGAGAGCATCTAGTGTCTCAATGGATAACAAGCCATCACTTTTTTTTTTTTTTCCCTTTGTTCTGGTAGCACCTTTCTGCTAGTCTCTGGCAGGGAAAATGGATGTGTTTTTACTCACCAGCAGCAGGCCCCAACAGTCAGTTTTAGTTAACCCTGGCAGCAGTGAGAGTCACCTACACTTACACATACTCAACAGGATTAACTCCTAGAAATTAAAACATGGAAAACAATTCAGTATAAAATATACAAGCTTCTTGTTTGATCCTTTCATACTGTCTTCTAAAAGAAAGAGTAATTCAAGATAAGAGTTTGAATGTCCTGGTGGTAGCCATGCTGAATCATGATAAATGATGTATAAAGTGTATAGGGGTTACATGAATATCTATCAGATAAGAGCAAAGGCTGGCTTGAACCATTCTTGTATAAACTGATCATCCATGGAGCAATCACTTATCAAGGCACCAGCTGCTGACTGTTGCTGCAGTCAGCACCAAGAAAAGCAGAGCAGAAGATGTGCTCAGCATAGTTGTGAGGTGCACATGAAAGACATTCTGTGGAAATGATATGTACAGATCAGCTTGTGCTCTGTTGCAAATAAGGATAAGTACTTCTGTGATCTTTGTAGAAGAATTTTTCAAGAAAAGTACATTGACAGTGAAATTTGAGAAGGAAGCTTTTAAAACAGTCAAACAAACCAACAAAAAACCCCAAACAAAACATCACAAAGATAAAGAATAAAGTAAAGGAAGTTACATTTGGGAGCTACCTAAATGATAGTGTTGAAAGTTTCAGTTTCTTCACATTTATATGATGGGGTTTTATCTGCACTAGCTATAGAGCTTTGCTTACAACTTCTAGATTAGGAAGCATTTTTTAAAAAAATATACACATAATTGTTTGCTGGGAAAATTGAATTCAAAGCTGGCTAGACAGACAAAGAGTCTGGTTTACGTTTTTCTTCATCACCCTGGAAGAAAAGCCTGAAATTTTTAAACCCAGAGCTGATGTTATTAATTAACGACCTTGTGCAGATGAAGACAAAGAAAGATTTAAAGTGTCTTAATGTATCTTTTGTGTCCTTAGTTTCTGTGACTTCCCAAAAATGTCTCTTACTCCACCTCGTAGAAGAGCATTGCTCCAATGTCTCCTTTCATTCAATGCTCTGCTTATAAATTATTATTCATATAATTTATTCCTATAAGGTTCATGTTTCTCTTGTACTTTGCAAGGGTATTTTCATCCAATCAAATCAGGAGAGTGCTTTACAATTACTGACACTGGTAAGAGAATTGTGCTGTCACTGGCCATCTCAGGTCTGTATCTCTCATCTGAGAATGAGGTGCTTCTGTGTGCTTTAAGTGTAGCTACCTAGGTTGATACTCTCATACAGAATACAATTCTTTGCTTTCTCTACTGTTCAAAGTGAAGGATTAGATAAATTGCTTCTCATATTCCGCCAAAAATAATTCTTTGCTTTCTCAAGATCATTGAGGCACTGCTAGTGAATATGTGAGTAACACCTACTCCTCAAAACACTGTGTGAGAATGAATTTGTAAATTATATGGAAAGGCATTGTTTTAACTACCATCAGTCTTTAAATCTTGGATCCAGAAAGTGGCCATACTGACAATGAAAAAGTACAAGAGTAAAGGAAAATTGCTGTGCAAGTGCTAATTAGTTTTTACTTTGTGCATCTTTTTAGTGGATTTTAACATGAGAGAACTTCAAAGGCTATTTTCTGGTAGGCCTCATTAATCCAGTCTCAAATCTCTGCGTTCTCCACGTGACATCGTCCAAGCTTTATTGGTTGCATCTGCTACCAAATTGACACTTCATTTAGCCACACATCTGCAGTATTTTTACACTCGGACCATTGCTGTGTAATCTTGTAGCTGATTGAGTTTTCAAATTAACTTGAGTTGATTTTTTTAAAGGGATGTGCTGCATCTTATAAAAAGAAACAGGCATACTGAATGTGTACATATTGTGCTGTATAGTGGGACTCTTTAGAGTACCCAAGTGCCCAAACCATGGAATGTGAAGAGTCTAACTGGGAGGCCTGCCCTTCATTCTTCCTATTCAGGGTTGAAGAAAGTAGAGGAAATTTCACTGGAAATTCACTATCCAATATGTATTTTATTGCATGCAAAAATGTTCCCATTCAGTATGGAAAAATCTAATGTGTTTTAAATTTGTTTCTAATACTATTGAACTGGGTTTCACACGTGCGTTGGTCTTCCAGTACTCTGGTAGATCCCCAGATGCTTGCCTTCTGTGACAACCATCATTCAAATTAATTCAGTAGGACCTGAACTGTAAAATGGATTCCCCTCTCAGATAATATGTCCTGTAGAATCAAGCTCATGTTAACTTAAAGGCATGTGTGTCAAGATGTGTTAGCTAAGCTACATAACGGTTGGTAACATATTTCAAGGAACTTCTTCTAGCAGGTTCCTTCTCAGTTGAGGGCTACATTAGCTTTGAGAGGAAATGATGGGGATTGAAGGACAAGTATTTGTTGATAGGTAATTTTCTCCTTTTCTACTTTTTTTTTTCTTTAATTTGGACACTGTAAAGAGCAGAGCATTCAAGAGCTCTTCCTTCCCTCTGGGGTCCATTTGATAGTAGCAATTTCTGTAGTGCTATGATGTGATCTTTTGGTGGTCCTATGCTGCTAGCAAGCACTGCTACATTTAAAAAAAAAAAAACTTATACTTTTAATTCAGACTGTAAAACTGCTCTATTTGAGATACCTATAATCAGAACAAATTATTGTCTATCTTTTAATTGCTCATTCTCTTTGTATACAAGAGTGTCTATCATGGCTTTATTAATAATTTCTTGAAAGGTTTTGTTAGGTTATTGGTGTGGAACTACAGCAAAAACTAGACAGTTTTAAAAGCAGTTACTTTTATGGATAAGAATGTAATTTATTATTTAGTGTGTTAACATCAAGTTGCATTGTCCTCTTGATTCATTAGGTGCATGTATCATGAAAAGAGCACTCTGAAGTCTGCAGGGTTTGGGTTTTGTTAGTTTTTATGTTACATAATCTTTGATTTCACAATGGCAATTCTCACACACTAGGGAAACAAAGCCTATATTGTATTAAAACACACAGTAGTATCTTCAGTGCAGTTCTGAGTCTGTGGAAGCACTGTAAGCCTTTGTGCAAAGGAAAGGGTAAAGAAAGAACCAGGACCCATCACTGCAAACACCATTAGCTGTCTGATCTGGTATGTCTTTCTGGTCATTGCCTGAGAAGAAACTACCTCTGCTTTGCTGATTACTCAATATTATGTTTGAGGGATGGAGGGAAAGCAAATGAAAAGGTACTTTTGTAGATGTGTTTACTACCTGAGTATTTACCTAAATGACTCTCTTGTCCTTATTCAGTGATCTATGATTTCCTCTTATTAGGACCATTGCATCTTTACACAATGTTTCTGCTTCTGCGCAAAATGGGTTACATATAGTGGTTTTGTTCAATAATGCCTTCACGTACAAAGTCAGGGAAATGACCTTTAAAGAACAAAATTAAGTATTAGTTTAATGCTGAAGGATGGTATTGAAAGGTTGTTAGATACTTTCAAAATAGACTTGTAAAACTTTTTTTTAAATTTCTTTATAGATTCTGGACAACCAGGAAGTCCAACCCACAATGATCCTGCCAAGAATCCACCAGGTAAATATAAGTTCCAGAACATATGCGTCTAACATTGTTTGAGAACAAAGATATTACTGTTAATAGTTAAAGAAAGCATAATTGGTTAGTAACTGATCTTGCATTGGTAAGTACATATAATCAGGACAAGCTGTGATTATTTTAATTTTAATTTTTTTTTTAAACTGGCAATGCCAATTTAATTGTAGTTTCATCAACATTACTTTAATCTAAGGAATTTTTCTTTCAGTTTATAGTTTTTAGAATTTTGTAAGTGGGAATGGGCAGAGGAGTAAGGAGACAAGATCCCAAATAACTTTACTTTTGTAAAAGTCTTCGGATGCTAAAGTTACTCTTTTATCTCAGACAAACCACAATTGACCTACCTCTAAAGTCTGTGACCTGAGTGATCAACTTCTTTATTTTTATTTTATATATGCATTATAAAACACAAATATCTTCATTTTTTGTGTTTTTCACATCAGCTCAAAGCAGTTTTTGAACATGTTGTTAATGGGTCATCCTAGTGATGTGGAATTTTTGTGAGAGAGATGTCAGTGTAAACAGTCCTTTCAAGGATTCTCTTAAAATAAAGTCAAGAGAAAATCAAACCCAGACTTTGTCATTCCACATTGTTTAGACTAAATGTTCCTTGTATTTTCATAGAGTTATCCTTGTAATCAATTGGGCTGTGCAAATCTTGTAAATGTTGTTTTATGATTTTTATTGGCATAACACAAACTAGTGTGACAGACATGCTATCAATTCTTAATGAGCAAGGAGTGACTTCTGCCACCACTGTCATGCTGTATCTTCTCATTTCGGCTTTTGGAAACGTCTACATGAAATAGGCTGCAGCTAACTCTGTTTGCTCTTCTCAAATGCAAAATGAACCACACTCTAACCAAGAATTAATTGCGTAATGGCGGGCTGTTGCATATACATGAATAGTTTCTGCATTTGTCCAAACATTAGGGAAAACAGCCTCTACTGTTGGCATATTGTTTTGTACTGTACATACAATCAAAGTATTCCCTATAAGTGGTGTAATATGTCATGTGTGTTGCATGGGAATACCCAAAAGTGGGAGAACCATCATAGACTGTTACTCAAAAAGACATATTCTTGTAATAAAGAACACAGAAACGTACAGTGGAAGATTGCAGGTATGTTTGTAGAGACAATGGGGGCAGAAAAATTCAAATAGCTCAGTAAGCTCTTTTCCCAGTGATTTAAGTTTTTTTTTTTTCTTTCTTTTTCTTTTCTTTTTTTTTTTTTTTAAGGGATGATGCAGTGATGCAGGCTTGAAATCACTTTTGGCTGGAGACTTCAATGTTGTTTTTCTCCAGACTATGTGGGATGTTATGGATAGACTTTTATTTCACTATTAAATATGTGACATAATTTATGTAGGATAGTGGTTTACAAACCCCAACCAGCAAATTTACACCTAAAATAAGCCTGAAAAGTTTCCTCACAGATAATCACAGTTTTGTAAAACTTGGACTGTTTAGCTGTAGAGCATTTTGTTTTGCTTTAGAGGATCTCTGTTTCTGAGTGCAGACAAAGCCAAGTGCATTACTCCTTATAATTTGACAAGGTGCTTTGCCTTTGGATTTGCAAAGCTGAAGGCAGGATCACGAAACTCCCCTTCAACATGTTTTAAATTTCTGTTTTAGAGTACCATTTAGCTTTTGGAGTAAGAAGGTAGAAGTACATATTTCACTAGGGAGGATCATATCCTCTAGTGAGTCAACCCCAGGCTGCTCCAGCAAGGATGACTCTTGCTGCCAGCAACAGAGCCCTGGGGAGGGCAGCAGATGAGCTATATAGACTTTCTTTTGGCAGCCTTGTAGGGCAAGACCAGATGTCCCGAAATTTGACAGACTCCAGTGTTTCAGAAGGTAGTGGGAGATAGAAGGAAGAGAAGTCTGTCGCTGGTTTCATCATGAAACTTTCTGCTTGAAATTTATCATAACACTTTTTAATGGTTTGGAGTCTCTACTGCAGTATTATTCTTTTATCTGCTGCCAAGAAGGGAGAGAAAATGGAGGATGTGCTTTACTTCCCTTGAAACCCTTCATTTAAGCAGAGACAGAGGCATAATTAAATGCCATCTCTCCATTTGAGGAGACATGAACTTCTAGCATCATTCAGCTTCCCTGTGTGGTACTGTGTTGGGGTTAAACTGGCAGGGAGAAAGTGTTGAGGTTTTTGTGGGACTGCAGTGTACAGGACTTCTGGGGATGTGCAGGAGAATGAGAGGGAGTTGCACTCCATTCTGCTTGTTTGGGAAAAGCACTGCCATCCTGTTCTTTCTTATTCTGCTTTTTATTCTGTGCTTCACATGAATCTTGTTATTAGAACCTCACAGTCACTTCTGTCAGAGTCCCAGAGGATATCCATTATGAGGTTTGTTTTTGGTCCCAGGGCAGGAGCACATGGACTAACAGTGCCAGGAGAGTTTATTCTTCTGTCATGTTTTGGTTTGATGTCTGTATGTCAGGGAGCCAGGCTGTTGGCAAGGGGTAGGTGCTGTTAGCTTTTGGATACCACTGCCTTCATGAAGATTGCCAAGGAAGAGGAGGTTGGAAACTGAGTGGTAGTTGGCGAGGCTGCTGGTGTTAAAAGTGGGTTTTTCTAGGTTTGGCTAGACTGTTGCATTCTTTAGGGTGTCTGGTAATTTGCTGTCTCAACCACGGAGGGAGGGTAATGTCACTTGCCAAACAAAAGAACATTAAGAGCACTTGCTGGAATTCTTTACGATATGTTCCTAAAAATACACTGAATACTGTGATAGCATAATACAGTACTAAGATGGTGCAGCTTGTGGTGAAAGTATATGTAGCTTTTGTTGCAAGATCCAGGGATATCATCCTCTAAGTCTTATGTTTTAATAACTTGCATCTGGTATATGTCTAAGGAATGAAACTTGTTTTCTGAGAACTAGGTTGTAAAGGTCACTTCTCCACAGGAATTGTTAAGAAGGTGCCAGACAGATAGATGAGCTGAACTGAAATGAGAGAGAAGAGTTCAAACACTGCTCTTGCCCGTACCAGTCATTAAATTTCTGGAAGTTTATGTTATACTAGAGTGATGCTAACTATTAAAAGTTTACATGGTTTCAAAGGGAGAGTGGGCATGTCCACGGACCCATTGAGGGTGACTAAACTGGTAAAGGCACACCTGCATTAATATGTTTTAAAACTGAAAGTACTTGGAGCCTTGGACACTATCAGTCAAAGAAAACCCAAACCAACTACTTTAGGCTGACATTGTTTCTTGCTATTGTAATACGCAATGGCTCCCTGCAAATCCCATAGGTCTTTTATATAGCGTAAGAAAATCTGAAAAGAAAGCTTTCCTTATGTGTGTCTTGAAATAGCTGCAAGGCTATGGGAGGATATGTACTGAAGGCAGAGGGAATGATCTGTCAGTAAGTTCAATTGTTAGGTATAAGAAAATTATGAGAGTAAAAAGATAAAAAGATCTAGAACTACTAGCAAACTTATGGTATTGAGACCAGCCGTAACACTTTGGTCTCCAGTGATGCAATCCTTACTAGCTAGTTCTTTTGGTAGAGGATTTTCTGTGTTTTAGTCTGCTTTAATTTTCTTTCCTTTACTGCCTGCTGGCTACAACTGTTTGACATTAATAAGAAGGCTTGCTACCTGCCATTGCTGTGAGGTTGCTACTTGGCAGACTTGATTTATTTATACACCAACATTAACACTGCTGTGTTCAGTTGTTGACATGTTGCTCAAATCTTTGAACACAGCCTTTTTAAGCTACTAAAATAAGAGTGAGAAATAGCAATATTGATAGAGTAAAATGTTACCTTGATAAGACAATAAGATAGGAAAGAGACTTGGATACAATTTGAGGAATCAAGAGAACTGGAAAACTAAGGGATTGGCTAACAATTCCTACTGGAACTTCACGTCCTTCATCATGGAATGTCTTCAGGATGAAGCTGTGAGGAGAATAATCTTCTGTTGTATAGGTTCCTTCAACATTTCAGAGCTGTTCTTGTCCAGCATGGAGTAACATAAAAGATAACCATAACTTTTCAGAAGGTGCAAAGGAAACCTAACTCTCTTCACAGAGACTGTTAAAAACCTCATCAGCAAGAGAAGACAAGTGTGTTCAGATTTTTGCTTTTATCCAAGAGGTTTGAGTTCAGAGGTTATTAGAGCTATGTTTCCTAGCAAAAGGGACCTCCTGCCTTTTTTTTTTTTTCCTTTTTTTTTTTTTTTTCCCAATAGAATTTACACTGCTTTAGCTGGTCCAAGGGATATTTTCATATAAATTTTGCAGATGCTATAATGTCAGTCTGGACTAAATAAGGAATGCAGATGACTCAGGTTTGAGCTTGTGTGCTGATGAATATTACATTATTTATATGAGGTGACATACTTTTAGACAGAGATATTGAGAAACTCTCTCTCCATGTTTCATTCCTCTCCAGTCTTTCCCTTCTTCTTTGTTCCATGCTAACCTATGATATATTGTCAGGGAAGTCATCTAGTGATAAGAGCTTCAATGTGAATGAGGCATAGGTATGTGAATATCCAGCCTCTGCCTCACAATTCTGGTGTTGGTTTTCCCGTTCTATTTTCACCAGAATTTTTATTCTGGGAACAATTTCCAAAGAAGACCTGAGTAAAATAATCTTTTTTTTTTTTTTTTTTTTTTTCCCTAATTAAAGAAAGTCTTGCCAAAAAGCTTGCAACCAGCCTCACCTATCTCTCAATATGCAAATCTGTCTTGCAGATGTAGAGCCCCAAAGGCTTTTTTGTGCTTTCACATGGGCTAGCAGCCACAGAGAGAACATTCTTTTTGGATCAAGCCCTAAGAAATGTGTAATAAATATGACTGGTTTAGATAGAAGTATTTTAGTTTTAAGATTTAGGATGTATAGTTTCAGAAATAAAGTCTGAAGAGTAATGTGATCTCAATCTTTGCTGTCTTTTGGAAATGGAGTAAGTGAATGTCTTTGAGTTTTGCCTGACTCAGTACACAGATGGTTTCATTATTTTAGTGTATTGCAAGTTACCCTCTTGTGGTAGGGGAATCAGCCCCCTAATTAATAAGAATGAAAGAGATATTCCCTGGCCTCATAATTTCAAGCAGCTTTTCTTATGGAAGCAATGATGCCATAGTAGCAGTCTGGGGATTCCAACAAAATTGTATTTAAACAAGCATATATTTACCTTGCTTTTCCTGCATGGAAGTGGATAATCTGAAATGCTTGCTCTTTCCTGTATGCCTGCAGCCATGCCATCTCAGATAGCGATCTTCAAATAAAACAGGGCTGGGTTTGATCATGGCTTGATTTTCTGTGGATTTCTCCCTTTCCCAAATACTTTATGAATTAGTAATGCCAGTGATTGAGAGGTGATACTCTTCCTCATCAGCTGCTTATCCCTAAGCTAGGTGGGGCATTCTGGGGACATGGCGCAGCTGTGCTATCATGGCAATCAGAAAACTGCACAGATTGTACAGCCCCTTTTTCCAAACGGAAGAATTTTTGGCCTTGCAAGCTGGTTTGAAATTTGGTGTGGGTAATTACTACTGTCTGTTGGTTTAGGATTACCTCTGACTTTTTGTTTCCATCAGCTATCCTTTATGAATCTACTGTGTAAATGGTGCTGTGTTCACTTCTGATGCAATTGTGTTCAATGGTGAGTGCAATGGTTTTTACCTCAAAGCATGCACTGAGCAAGAATTTACTAAAAGCTCTTATGTTACCAGGGAGAAATGCAGAAACTTGCTTTGGCATCAGAAAATTCCTTTTTGGTACCTGATAGTCAGATAGCTGTTAAAAGCAGCTCTCCCAGCCTCTTTTTAAACCTTGGCTGGAGTTTGTATATAACCTGTGACCATCTAGAGTGGAAGGGAGTATGCATTTGTGTTAGTTACACTTTCTGTTTCTTGCTAAGTTTTGGGGCAGACTGACTTTCAGGCTTCTAGTACATGGATTCCAGAGTCCATTAAACCATGTGTTTACTTCTTCAAATTACTGTATCACTGAAGGGTATTATAGTTCTGGTTATTAACTTGAGAGTATTGAAAATCTCATTTGTTTTTAAAAACGGCACAGACAGCTTGTAGTTCCTTATTTTGCTAAAAGTTCAGTGGATTCAGGGTACCTTTTTGCAACGTTTCCTGTCCCAGTTGCAATGTCATTGCTGCTTTCAGGAAGAAAACCAAAACAAACTGTGTATGCAAAAAGGGCAGAGACAATTGTGCAATAACCAAAATAGCGTCTTTCTCTGGACAGACTCTAGTTGAACTTTTCCAAATGACATCATCACTGATGTCATGTGATCCATCCTTTAACTGCCTTTAAGACATTCTGTTTCAGTGGGAAGTGGTTTCTGATATAATTTCTAAGGTATTGGCTTCATAATGCATGCAATGTGAAAACTGGTTACTACCAGTTCTGACTCTGAATAGTAGCTATGGCACTAGGATTAATAAAGAGCTTCCTGTAGAGGTTAGATATTGTAGAGAACAACAAGAGCTGGTCCCTAAAAGTCAGTTTTCAAAGACTCAAGCAAAGGAAGCTATACAATGAAATGGTTTAATCTCCATTTGTAGCAGTTTCAGAAGTCAGTCCTGTAGCAGCATCCAGAACGTTGCATCACATAATTTAAAGCCAAGCTGCAGTAGCTCCTGATGTAGAACGTGTCTCACAGCTAGTAATTCTATCCACTTTGGTATAATTCCTCTTTGTAAAGATCTTGAAATAAAAGTAGAGTAATATAAATTGTTTCCTATACTGATTGGATATTTACTCCTGCTTTATAAATTGCTCAAAATTTAAGTCTGTATTGGGGAAAAATTCTAAATGTTTAATGATACCAGGAAGAAATTTTGTGTTTTGGCAGTAGCCAATATGTAGCAGAACATAAACAAAATTCTATTCGTAAAAGTACAATTAAATCTGAAGACATAAAAAAGTTTGGTTGGAAATCTGTAAAGCCAGACGTCACTGGTAAGATTTTAAGTAGTCTGAGAACAAGCCTTTTAAAGAATGTTAGTACAAACTGAAAATATTTTTCAGTAGTTTTTTTTTTTTTTTTTTTTTATTTGTTTTTTTTTTTTTTTTTTTTTTTTTTCCATTTTAAGTCTTAGCATGGTTAAAAGCTGTACTTGTAATTTAGCTATTGAAGGCATAACACAGGAATAGAGTGGAAGATGTCTCCTGTGAGAACAGGCTGAGAGAGTTGCACTTGTTGAGCCTAGAGAAGAGAAGGCTCTGGGGAGACCTTATTGCTGCCTTCAAGTACTTAAAGGGGAGGGACTCCTTATCAGGGAGTGTAGTGATGGGATGAGGGGTTATGGTTTGAAACTACAAGAGGGTAGATTTAGATGAGGTGTAAGGAAGAAATTCTTTACTGTGAGCACAGTGAATCACTGGAACAGGTTGACCTGAGAAGTTGTGACTATCCCTTCCCTGGAAGTGTTCAATGCCAAGTTGGATGAGGCTTTGTGTGATCTGATCTCATGGGATGTGTCCCTGCCTGTGGCAGGGGGGTTGGAAATAGGTAATATTTAAAGTCCCTTCCAACTTGAACCATTCTATGATTCTTTGATTCTGTTTAGGAGGACTAGGGCAGAATAACTTCTACAGCAGCTGGAGGCATTACTGAAAGTTTCTTCTTGTACTGACTATGTGAGGAGAGCTTGATCAGAAGTGCTGCTTGGCTTAACCTGTTAATCTTTCATCCTTGATGGCACTGGTCTGGTCATTGCAATATTGTTTGGAAAACATATTTTTCAGAAATTAATTTTCTGTAAAAAAGGTAAGGATAGAGGGCAGATTTTATGCTCACGTTGTACAGAAAGTAAAAGGAAATCAGACAAAAAGTCCACTTATTTATGGGGGTTGGAAGTTGCTGACTATTTATACAGAACTGCACAATGGTGGATTTGGCAGAAATGTTATTTTTCTAGAACTCAGATTGGTAAGAGTAATGGCAATTAGTGAAATTCATTTCAGATAGTGTCATCTCTCAGGCAAAATGACTTTTAATAAATGACAGTGCTCAGTACTTATATTAGGTTTGAATAATGAAGACAATAAAGTGTTATCTTGGTCATTAAAAGATACAGTAAATCCTCTATGAGAAATACAACAATAGACTGTAAAAGTGAATTAGTTTCTGTGTGCGTTATGGAGATTTTATGCATTAATTGTGCTGTTACATACAGTTTTGCTGTTTATCCATTATTATATGCAGAGTTCTTATCTCTGCAACAAATTACTGCAGTTTAATGGCACAGAACATTTTCCTATTGCACAGCCGGGAGCCAAGAACACTTCTATGATCTACCTGCCATTGATTGTCTTCCTACCTAGTTAAAACTGTTGAAGTCCACTGGTACTGGAACTGAACACAGTGTGTTTATTTTTCTGCACTTGGGGGCACCACTGGAATCCACCTTCCCTGTTAGAACATAAAGGCTCAGGATGAAGTTACTCTAGTGCCTGTGGCATAAAATGTTTATTGTTGCATCAGTGTTTTTAATAATACTTTGTCATATTACACAGAGAAAAAAATCAAGCTCTTTTTTAAGTTGATTGAGCTGAACAATAGCTGCAGTTTCCCTTTCTTTCCTAATGCCAGGCAAAGCATTTGTGTGTACTTGTGTGTGTCTTTATTTTTGGACTGTCCAAAGCAGGAGGAAACCTGGTTGAAAGACAGTTATTAAGCAGTGAATAATGCATTCTTCTGTGAGGGTGTGATAAATCGTACTACTGCTCAGTGACAGAATTTTTTGCCTGCTCCCATTTCATTATCATAAGGAGAGAAACACACTATATTGCTCCTCGTGTTGTGTGGATATACTCTTGTGATATTACCAGTGAGAAAAACTAAGAATTCGTGAGAGAAGCCTGAAGATTAAATGCCTGTGTGTGTGTGCATACATGTGTATACATCTATGTTTTTACATGCAACATTCTACATGGGCATTTTCTTTATTTATTGTGAACCTTTGGGCTTGTTCTCACTGTAATGATAACTTGACTAACCTAAACTTGGGTAAATCTCGTTAGCCTTACTTGACTGAGAGAAGTTGTGCTTGAAAGTAGTGGTATTTGGATCAGCAGCAGAATTCAGTCTTGTCTCATTAGCAGCTCCAGAGCTGGCTGCATGTTTGTATGCTGGCTTGGAGCTACACTTCACTTACAGGCCAAGTAAAATTAAGAAACTAAATTGTTATTTGGAAATCTCCCTTCCATATACTACTTCAGACTGTTCATGCTGGAGGAAATAAACAGAAAAGGGAAAAACTGCCATAATTCGGGGAATTATTAGCACTCATCCAGCTTGCTCATTGTTAGGTTAAAAAATGAAACCTGAGAAAGAAGGGAAAAAACAACATTAACTCTTGGGATTTTTTTATATGTATATGGCAGCTTCTGTCAAATAAATATTTGAGAATCTGTGTCATGTTTTCATCCACACAAAGAAATCTGTGGGCCTAGTAAAACTGCTAGTAAGCAGTGAAAAGAGCTTGTTGCCTCTGCCCTCCTTGTTTGACTCTGAAAAGTTAAGTAGAGATTTCTCCAGATATACCAAGGACAGGTCTCTCAAGTGAATTGCACTGCATTTGCAGTCAATTTTCTGATTATAGTGGCAGCATTATCTTAAACTGCTTGAAGATGAAAGCAGTAACTGCCAAAAGAAGCCTAAAGACAATAGTACTGAACCAGTGTTTTCCAAATCAGTAAATATTCCAGTAGCTGTATTTTAAAATTTGTTTCTTTTTTTAGTTAAGACATTTAGAGTGCTTTTACTCATTCAGACATTTGGAACAGAAAATTGAGTGTATTTTCACAACAAAAAAACTCTGTTAATTCAGAAAAGAGACTAACACCACCACAGTAAGGAATTCTTATTGCACCATCTCACAGGAATTCTCTGTGATAAAAAAAAATAATGCTGCTGAAGCACCAATGTGCACCAAGTATACATCTAAATATTTCTGTTGGCAAATGGTTAGTGTTTCCTACTTATAAGGGCTATGGTGCCTTGTAATCTCAAATTCAGTTAATTCAGTTTATGCAGTGATTATTGACATGAGACTTCCACAGAAACATGTGTTTCTCACCTCCCTTTTTATGAAGTTATCTAATTAGACTGCTGAGGTAGGTCTTGCTTATCAGTTGTTTTTTCACTCCAAGTTGCAGTAATCCAGGTTGTGCCTGGATTTCATGTCAGGGAACGTATATCATATAGATTTATCCTAGAATAAATAAACATAAGACAAACCAATAATAACTGGTTTCTTAAACATAGATTTCTAGATATGTAATTCAGCATGTATATAAAAACCCCACTGTGTAGCTAAGCTGGTTTGCCCAGTTCCTGCTTTTACTGTAAAGTTTACTAAAACTCTCATCTGCCTCAGAGGTGATTATTTGGTTGTGGAGGTGGTAGTTTAAAGTTACTATCAGCAGGGCATGAGTTAAATAAAAATCTGTTTAGCAGAAATGTATGCAAGGACAGTACTACTCTACGGTGAAATTGCTTAGTCCTGTTGATACAATTCTTAGCTCAATAATGACTTAAAAATTTAAGCTGCTAATAAAAGGAACTAGTTTTAAGACATGTTCTGAATGTTTATCTGGGAAGTCGGTTTATTGCTTGTTAGGTTTTGTACACATAGTAAAAAATGGCTTTCTTACAGCTCCTCAAGATTTTTTGCACCTCTGCCTAAATTTCAGCTGTCATTAGATCATGTGATCCATTTCATTGTACTTTGCCCTGTGTATTATAGCTCTGGGACTGTTGATACTGTTGTTAGCTGGTGTATAACCTTATCTATAGTTATTTATTAATCTTCTCATGGTACTGTTGTGATCTTTTTTCAGTGTATCTTGAGGACAGTTTTGTAAAATCCGGAGTGTTCAACGTGTCAGAACTTGTGAGGGTGTCCAGAAGTAAGTTATAATTTTGCAGTTAATAATTTCCAGTGGCTGTTATAATCAAGTAAAGTTTTTTTTTCTTTAAGTTTTTTTTTTTCTCCCCAAGGTGTAAGATGCATAGGAAATGCATGTCTCTGTCACTATCACCATCACTAACACAGTCTGAGCACAGCATTACAGTTCATCTTGACTGTGTTTATAGTAAAACAAACAGAAGTTTTCTTTTGTGTCTTTGATATTTAAAGATCTAATCCATTTGTTGTGTGTCACTCTGCACATTTTGAGATGTCAGTAAAACTACCATATATAGCAAAACCTTCTATTTGTTATACTTGGAGCTTTTTAAAGTTGTCCTATACAACCTTGGATTTTGCTAAACCATCTGATTATTATTTTAGTTCATTTTTGAATTTGTAGGTCTTAAAAGAAGAATCACAGCCTGTATATAAAGGATGACTAAGTTAATGTATTATACGCTTATTTTTCTTTTACTCATAGCACTGGCTGTAAATGAATTTCTAATTACAGTGGCTTGTTTTGGCATCAGAAATGTTATGCACACCAACACACACAAAAAGTAACATAAAACGTAAATATAAAAGGACAGGTGAAGCTTTTATTGCAGAAAGAAAACCCCGAATGAATGTAAATAAGAAGATCTGTTTTGTTGACATCTAAGGATCTGCTGTAATAATATGACATAAAATCAGTGCATCTTTTCATTTGGCATTGCTTTCTAAATACTTCTCTTCTCCATTAGTATTAATACTTTTAAAGTATTTCTCTTAAGACTTCATTCAGAAGTGAACAATAATGCTTGAAAATAATAGTTAGAGTGTCTGCAGTGATGACACCAACATTATAACCACTGTCCAGAGACACCTCTTCTGATGAGACAAGGGCAAAACCAGTGAAATACGTTTCCAAATCTCTGTCCAAATTTTGCACAGGAGATAATTCCTGCCAGGTTAAGATCCTTGAGGAATTTAATTAATCTAGTTACCTTTAAGATGCCTGTGCCATTTCATTTGCTGTGGTCAGAAATTACTATTCAACAATTAAAATTATAGCAAGTTCTTCTAGAAAATACTGAGCATAGCCACCCTGCAGTGTTAAGACATATTCTTTTAGGTGCTTGCTGAAGGTATGGTTTTGCTGTTTCAGGAGCCTGCAGATATGCAAAGCACAGCTTTCTTTTATTTGTCAGGTGGTTAAACACACTTCAAAGTATCAGGCCATTGATTAAAAAAGAATCAGTATTATAGTTATGTTGTGAAGTCATACCTTTTGCAGCTGTTATACATGACAAACTCCTAATAATAAGCTTTAAAGCATGTGGTTTCTGTGGGTTTTCTTACCATGCATTTGTTTAACCTCACGCGGCAACAGAGCTGTACTTTAACTGTTGGGAAAAATACAAACATCCAGATGTGTTACACAACATGTACTTATTAAGTGCCAAAGGTAGTTAAAATGTACGATGCACAGACAGTGAACAGAGGTAAATACACCACAATATGTAAGATGTAATTTATTCTTGAAATGCCAAGGCGTATGATACACAGACTCAGTAAGGAGGTGAAGATAACACTGCGTGTGTGTGTTTGTGTGTAGGTGTACACAAGTGAAGCAGTACCTGTGGCACTGGCAGAAAGAAAAAGGAGGCAGCAAAGCATGCTGTTAGCAAAGGAGGCTATTATTAATTAAAAAGAGTCAACAGGAAGGGAAAAGGAGTTTGTGTGTCCACAAGTTTTTTCTTTCTAGTTATTTCAGTTCTTTAATAAATAATGTTGGCTGTCCTTATAAACCCTGCCACAATCATTACAAAAGTCCTTGTACAGAAATCTTGATTTTGTTCTGAGGTTTGTGTTACCTTTTTCATATTGATGGTTCCAGGTTATCTATTATATGACAAATATGTTATGCCTACATAACTGTGAAGGGATTTCTAGGGACTGGGGAAGCCAATTTGCTTTTTAAAATATATAAACATTGATAGAACTTTTTTGCACTTGGTTTCTGCAAGATGCAGGAAATCAGATACATGTAGTAACATCTTGATGTTTTTCCCAGTGTTAAAAATGAAAAAATGACTAAAAAGATAGGAAATTATATTTAATGCATTATGATTATACATTTTTCAGCACCCATAACCCAGGGAACTGGAGTGAACTTCCCAATTGGAGAGCTTCCGAGCCAACCATATTACCATGATATGAATTCGGGTGTAAATCTACAGAGGTCCTTGTCCTCTCCACCAAGCAGGTAAAAACTTGAATGAAATAAGTGCTAATTTGAAACCTGGTTTAATATTATAGGAAAAGCAATTCACAAATACTGTCACCAGCCAACTGTTTTATGAATTTCCTCTGTTTTTGTAAGGTGGGCTACTTATGTAATCTTGTAATTTGAAGTAGTGTCATTTTTGCCTGTCATTGCTTTTGATATCAAAGATGATAATAACTTCAGGTTTTGAAGTGCTCACTAAATCATCTGCCAAGAGAGCAGTTACACATCCTGAAATTGCTCCTGAGTTGCAGGAAGGTCTAGCAGCCAGGAACCTGCTGGCAGAGCCTGGTGCCACAGGATGATTGCAGGCACAAAGACTGTCTTTGAGGGGTCTTTCTTGGACCTCTGTCTTCAAAGATATGCTGGGACAGATTCTATTTCCTGTGGAAAGCCATTAGGGCAGGTATACAAAGGCAAGATGTCTTTATCCATAGCATTGCACCAGCTCATGCAAGTGTGTTTCCTGCCTCACCATTAGAAGGGACACTTCCCAGCACAGTGGGAACAAGCAGGAGCATGTGAAGTAGTCACAGGATCTCTGATTTTTCTCAGGGGTCTTTGTGTGCCTGCTACAGGCATTTTGATCTGAGGGACCCACTTATTCCTTGCTTCAACATACTGCTTTCTAACTCTGAGAAAGACACAGTTCCCTCCCTCAGGAGCAGCTTGCAGGCCCACAGATGTGAAGAATCTTCTCTGCCCTCTTTCTCACTCTCAGATAATGTATTGTCTTGTCACACCCCCCTAGGGCCTCCAGTTTTCTGAAACTAAGAAATGTACTATGAAATCACAAGCACTATAGGACCCCTCATTGTCCCACATTTCTGCCCCCCAGTGAGTCAGCAAGTGTCTGTGCAGTGGGATAGGATTTAACAGGACTGTGAGGGATCTGGGGTTCTCTTCCACCAGTGCCTGTTGCTTCTGAGTTATTTTGCTCATATTCTGCTTTTTCATTCCATTGTATTTTCAGCTTGATGGTTCTCCTAGTACATTTTAGAAATGTACTTTCATTTTTGTATTTTCATTGTATTTTCAGCTTGATGGTTCTCCTAGTACATTTTAGAAATGGGCAGATTAATTCTCACAGTGTTGTCTAAATAATAAAAATTATGAGTGACAATAATAATCATAATATACCACAATGATTAAACCTCTGTCCTGTTTTTTTTTGGCAGTCAGCATAACAACTTCAGTATATGCTGGTACAAAGAAACTTCCACTGTATTGAAATGCTGCCTTCTTTTATGTAGTGTGACTTGAAATATAGGCCTTTTGTTGTTTTTAATTAAACTAGTTTAAAACAAAAAGATTTTGTTTCAGGTTAGACCTCTTTGAAAAGCTTAGGATGAAATACAGTGAACTACTGTTGAAATATAGTAAACTACATTTTTTCCTTATTAGCACATTCAGAAAGTTCCTCTTTTACCTCGACGTTATTAGTAAAACTTTTCCAGTTCTTTGTTTTACTTTCATGGTTTCTGCTTAGTGTTTGACACTCTCATGACACAGCTTTTCTTTGGTATGTTACAGGAACTGATTTCTTGGTTGATCAGCCAAATGCTATTAGTACTTTATATGTTATCCATTCATGCCACATCTGAAATATTAGTTATGTGAAAAATGCAAGCACATACCTGCACTCCATATTATTAAATAACATAATCTATGTAAGTTAATGTAAGCTCTAATATCTGCATTTTAGTGCTTTGTTTGCCTGAATTGCTTTCTGTTGAAGCATTTGTTGAAATCCAAACAGTTCATATATCACTACTAGCTGCATATCATATTCATTGCCAAATCTCATATTACTTCAACAGCAAAAGACCCAAAACTATCTCCATAGATGAAAATATGGAGCCAAGCCCAACAGGAGACTTTTATCCTTCTCCAAATTCACCAGCTGCAGGGAGTCGGACATGGCATGAAAGAGATCAAGGTGAGTAACATGGGACTCTTGTACCTTGAATATATTCAAGTACACAATAAATCTTTGCATCTGCCTTTCCGTTATTGCAATAAAAGGATGTTTTTTTAGCAGAATCATTATTTTTCTGTCTGGTGTGCGTATTTGCTGCTCTTGTAAATGTAGTTAAAAGCAACATTCAAAAGGATATGGTATATACAACCACGTAATAATTTTTCTGTCTAGTGGTTACCTTATATATTGTTTGAAAAGATGTGTGTAAAGTGAAGTACTTGGTATTGTATATGCTGTGATCATCCTAGCAGGATTTTGAGGACAGTGGTTTCAAGTAAAAACCAAAACATCTTACTATAGTTGACTCTACACAGATTTTGTTTTGCCATGACAGACTCCTGTATGTGCTTCTAGTCCATACTATGTGACTTAGAATAGGCCCAATAGGCTTTTTCCTGACATTCCCCTCCCCCCCCCACCCCCAGATCTATGGGACTATATCCATAAGCTAAAGGGTGTTGTGTGGCTTACCAGAAGCAAGGGACGTGTTTCTGTGGAGAGGAAAATTATGACTGTCAAGACAGTAAAATTAATTGTCATAACTTTTCCTCATGTTATCTTCATGCTTTGTAAATCCAGATTCCTATCTAAATCTATTCATTCACCTTTGCGATGTAAAAATATGTTTAAACTCGCATGTATTCTGTTGGTTAATGGATCCTGTGGCTGAGGTGTTGCAGTTATTTGGAGAGTCTGTGAAATATAAAGCACAGTATATAAAAGTGAAACAGATAAAAAGACATACCTTTGCTTCCTTTCCTGATCTTCTAATGTTTACTGTCCTTTTCCCTGTCCACGGCTCATCATTTGCTCTCATTTCTTCAGTAATGGACAGACCCTTTGTTCTTACCTCATTTTTATATTGCTATAGGCTTCTTTCCCCACCCCCCCCTTGTTTTTTTAGTCCTACTAAATTTTCTGTATGCAAAGTAATGTGATTGGTATTTAATTCAGCCTTAATTTTCACATTTTCATTATAGTTGGTCTCCTTTTAATCTGCTTCTGCCTGCCCTCTGATTTACATTCTCATCATTAGGCTGGTCCTCTCACACAGTATTTACTAGTCTTTTTCTTCATTGTTTCTTTTCTACTTTGTGTTTCCATGGAGGCTATGGTATTTTATTTCTAGCTGTTAAATTAAAAAAAAAAAAATAAATCTTGCCTGTGGCTTTGCATAACCAAATTTCAGAAAGAGGACTTCTGCCAGCCAGAATCTTCCCTCTTGGGCAAAGTATTCTCCTCTGTGACTCTTACCTCTTTTGTCATGACACTTTAGTGTGTTTTTGCATAAAGGACAGGGTAGTACCCCAGCTAATTTTTGTACTTCTAAAATAAATTATTTTTGTGTTTGTGAGGAAAACAGACCATTGTTCCTCTCTGAAGCGGTGTCCACATATCTTCACTTGTGAAATTAAGTCCTTCTGTGCTGCTGAGTGAGCTGTAGGGACTCCTGAGAAATGCAGTGCTACATGGGCAGCTGAGCCCGAGTCCTGCTGACACAGACTTTCAGAGATGATCTCTGGAGTTCCCAGCTATCTCAATTGCTTTTTAGCTCTTCAATCATTCTTTTGCAAAGGACTCTGCTTTGTGAACCCTGGGTTTATTCAGTTTTACCAGCCTTTTTCATGTCACATTTATTCGTAGTGAACAATGTTATTGTTCAGATCGCTTGAGTTGATTTACAATGAATCTTTACTTAATTTCTGTGGTATTGGGTAACTTGACCTCTGGACAGCCTTTAACTCTCTCTATATGTTTCATAAACTAGAGAATTCCAAAAGATGAGAAAGACAATAAAATAGACTTGAATCAGTGAATTTTATTTTTTGCTTCCTGGAGTTTACATTCCTCCCTGACTATCCTATTTTCCAGCACTGCTGGGCCTAGTGAAGTTTTTCCAGAGCCCTGGCAGAAAGATTGTCTTTGAGACACTATGAGTGACTTTTTTTTTTGTCCTTAAGAAGTTCTTCCCTTCTTGCAGAAGGACAGATAAACTACTATCCAGTCTGAAAACCATTGTACTAGCGGAAGCATAAGCATTTTGCTCCTAACCATTTATGTTTGGCTTCCACCACTTTTTAAGGTTATCCTTCTGCTGCAAAAATACTGTAAAGTAGTGACCACAGAGCCTGTCTTTGGTATGTGGCCACATTGGGAAGGGGTATGTGGCACCTCCTGGCATATTAGTTCTGCTGCTACTGTTAGATGCTTGAGATCATCTTCATACTAGCGTGTAACTGTGTAAAGCTCCTTTTGGACACAGAGGTCTTACCATGATATAAGATCTGTGGAAACTTGTATTCTGTTTCCTTATGCCTGCAAGCATAAAGATAATAGAAGTTTGGAGGTGGTTTCTATGCCAGAGAGCTCACTGGTACTACTTCCCTCTCTCCCATGGACATCTGTGTGTCATATGAAGCTAAGCATAAATGACAAAAGGAGAATCCATTTGGGATCACATTTGAGTTCATCCAGTGTCACCAGGGGAGGCTCATGTAGTCCCAGCAGGCACTGCTTTTCCAGGCAGTCTCCAGAGGTTGTTAGCACCAGAAATTTGAAATGTTCTGCAGTACCCACAAACGAGAATATGCAGAGATAACATATTTATGGGTAAGTAGCTTCTTTTTCACCCTGATGCAATTTTTAACTTCTCTAAGAGAAACAAAATCAGAAATAGGGTTGATACCAAGATACAGCATTTGATTTTAGTTTCAGTCTGTTTTGAATCTGACAGAGCAAAGTCTCTACCTTCACACCTGAAATAGAGATTTTTTTTTTCATCTGTATACTTAAGTGTAATGTATTTTCCTAGAAAAAGAAATTACATAGTTTTTAAAGATTCTTTTATCGTGAAGGCTTTTCGTCTTCATTTGGCTGCATTTGTAAAGTTGCAGAAAAGAGATATCAGTGGCAATTTGGAAGTGGAGATGTTCACAATAAAAGAATGATAACTGAAGCAGGTTGGAATAAAGCATTAGAAGTTTCCTGAGTGTCTGAGCAGTATCTAACCATTTTGATACAAAGAATGGGACAAAGATTAATGGGTAAGACAGAAATGTACTGAGGTGAAAAATGTGACAGTTGAAAATTTGCAGTGGGGTGGAACAGGTTAGACCAACCTTTTACTGATACGAATAACAAATACCATTACTTTAGTAGGTAAATAGACATATGGAGAGGAGTGATTCTGTATGAGTGATTCTGTTGTAATCCTCACAGTCTGTACAGCTTCTCTACTGTGCAAGCATGCATCATGAAGGGTAGGACTGTGACTATAGGAGTACTTGTGGTTTAGCCAAGGAGTGTCATCTGAAACAAAGAAAAAGAAACCTAATCCAACTACAAGAAAATCTTCCTGATACCACACTCTACTTTCAGTTGTAAAACTCCAGACTTTGTCCTTTTGCTGTTATCGCTCTTCTTCCTGTCATACTAATTCCAAAAATGTTTTTATAAGGTTTCTAGATGTTGTATTTTATAGTTTATTTTAAGGGTGTTGGCTGTTTGAAGATGTAATTCTGGGCAGAAATAAGTAAGCATATCTGGAAAATGGGAGTTTCAGATGTCATAATGTTGGTCAAAGCCAATATGTAAAGGGTTATAAGCAGTAGCTTCATTATCTAGTGCTCTAGTATTGTTATGTGTGTTATAAAAATATATTAAAAAACCCCTAAGCCAAATTAGTATTTAAAATAATTTTTTTTTTTTGTTTGTATACATGTTGAAGTGAGATTATAAATCCTTATGGAAGAAAACAAAGGCTTCTGAAGCCATGAAACTGTACTGGACATTTACTTGCAAAATTTTGTGACTATATTGAAAATCTATGTAACCACAATAGTATGTGTAAAAGTTTCAGAAACAGCTTGAAAAAAAACAGCTGTGGATTTACAGTGTTTCTTTTGAGTTACATACATTTAATCATTGTGGGAAGATTCTGTTGTTCTTTAAACTGTGACTCTACTTGCATGATTTTCTGAAACAGGTGTTAGATCTTCCTGCAGAGCAAACAGGCAGGTTTAAAGATGCAAAGATTTCTCCCAAACCTTCTCTCTACCACTAGCCTTCCAAATAACTAGCCATCCTCTAAAAATCCCAAAGCCTAAGAAAGCAAAAAGCCTGAGAACTGTACATTACTTAGAAATAGAGCCCTAGCATGAGAGTCAGGAGTTCAATTTCTGTGCCTGCTCTGAGATCTTGTGCAATTTGTGTGTTCTCTCCTGGAACTCATTTTTTTCTAGTTGAATGTCTTATTAACTTCATTAATGTCTGAATCATGTCTTACATTTCTAACATCTGGAAATATATCTAGATCTAGAATGTAGTTAGCTGTAAATGTTTTGCAGTCTTGGTTGCTGTTACAGAATTCTTTACATGCTTCTGTATTAAACAAAATTTTGAGTTCCTGCAGTAGCGTGGCAATACTTTGTGAAACAGATGGAAACTGGTGCATAGTAAATTCACTGGGTGTTTCAAAAATTCTGAGGAGGACAAAATTTTCTACAGAAAAAAACAAAATTACCCTCCCCATTTGGAAGAGGAAGTTATTAAAAATACAGCAAAACTAGTGACTACTGCCGTGGATAAAAAAACTACTTTTGATCTAATAGGCTAAGAACTGTTGTTGAACATTTTGATTTTTTAACTGGTAAGTAAATCAAATACTTTTTCCCTGAACTCATAGCAAAACATGATTATCAGAACAGAGCACAGTGTGTGCACCTAAGGCTTCCCTTCTAAATGCTAGCTTGACAAAGTGTATGGACATTATTGCAGACAATTTCAATATTTGTCCTTGAAGTCCGTTTTACTGTTCTAGTGCTACAACACTGTGTGTATTGTAAATGAATAAAATGGGTTATCACCAGTGCACACTGGTTATCATAAAAGTGGAGAGATTCACATGGAATTCTGTAGTATTCAGGTGTCTGGAAATACTGAGTGTCAATATACAATGAAGTGAATTTTAATTTTACAGTTTCTTCATCATGCTCACTCTCTTACACCTCACCCACCTCTACCAACAGTCAAGAGCCAAGATGCCAGCATACCATTAAAACTGAAACAGCTGGATCGCCTTCACCTGTAGATTGGCCAGCAGCTGTGGGATCCTCCACTTCCCAGGTCCCGACCCCCTTTGTTGGATACCCCTCTTCTGGACACTTGTCCCCTTTTGCTTTCTCCCCACCCACTGGACACTCCTTCCCCATTGAGGTCCTTCCTGATGGCTCTTTCCTTCTTGCACGTTCTTCTCATGGACCGTCAAAGATGGATGTTCTCATTTCTGAAGTGAGGGACCTGAAAGAGGAAGTAGTTAATGTGGTCCAGGAGCTGAGAACAGTGACAGATCACCTTGGCTTTTTGGTGTCCTGTGTTGGACAGAGTTCAGGATTTTTTCCAGCTCCTGGGGCTCCTTCTGAAGGTTAATGCATTAGAAACTCGTAGTCTCCATCTAACAGATGAATTCATCTTACAAAGGCTTTCTCTGATGAACATCTGTTAAATGAATTTCTCTGTTTTTGTCTCAATCTAAGTTCTCAAAATCTTTGTATGTCAAAGCATGTTTTAAAGCAATTTATATCTTGTTAGTAACTTCTGTTACATCTGCCTTTGTATTTTTTAATATTTTAAAATAATTTTTAATCAATGTATACACACAAATACACATACCCTTCATATATATATGTACCCATACACACCTTATGTATCTATCTGAATTTTCTGTTTTAACCAGTATAATCTCTGCACAGTAGTCAAGTGCTGCCACCTGATAAATTTTTTTAAACTTCGTATTTGTAAAGCGAGAGGTACTTTTCACCAAGAATGACTTTTCAAAGTGTATTTCTGGAGAAGATTTTTAGCCATGGCTTCTCTTAGCCTGTTGGCTGCTGTGATGCTGAAAGTGGCATCACAGTAAAAAATGATAATGTTAGCAAGGAGGGCTCACCTGGGAGACCTCAAGTCAGGTTCGTCTCTTTCCTCCTGGTTACAGAACAAGATGTTGGTAATGTTCAATAAACAGGCTTTATGTCTACTTGTTAAAAATCAGTAGTTCTGCCATAATAGTTAAAAGAAATTTAAAATCAATAGGGAGTTGGTTTACTTTTGGTTTCCACAGTGGCACTTTTACAAGAAAAACTGCTGGTACGTAAAATAAGTTAAACAGTACTTTCATAAAGATGCAAAGTGCTTTCTTATCCTTAGCACTTGAAAGGCACTAGCTTTCAAATGTTTATTTAATTAAAAAGCAGAGAAAGAGAAAAAAAAATCCATGAACAGGACACCAAACGCATTATCTTGAAAAGAGTAAAGTTGCTTGTACATCAAGAAAATTTTCATTCTTCATTACTGGGTGAGAATGATGTTTACACTCTCTCAAAAAATAAAGCAACAGAGATTATATCTGTGTTGGTTTTTTTTTTTTTTTTTTTTTTTTTTTTTTCTTCTTTTCTGTATTTAGAATAGCTTTAGACTGATTTACAACTTGTTCATAAGTATCTTCAGAGTAGCTTATGAAGAAATTTGTACTCTGGGCAGAACAAAGACCTGACTTTTCCTTCAGCCCGTGCACACTTCAGTTTCTGAATGAATGAAGAATAACAAAACGCTTAGAAATATAGACAGAAAGTCCAATACAGTAAGAGTTATACTAAGAAGCATACAAAATAGTTTGCTTTCTTGTGTTCCTGGGAATGGTTGTTTTGCTCAATAAAGTCACTGTAAAATATCTCATTATAGGTTCTTTGTCTTTTATTTTGAATAATATATTATGGCAAGGCCTACTCCTTGGTGTTGTCCATGTGTCATTAGTTAGTTGAATACACTCAGGGCTAGCATATGCATCTCCCATATATGTCAGGGAAAAATGTAAGTGCAAAAAGGTATTTTTTCTTGTATGCATAGAACTTTGTGATGGACTTTATAATATGGCAATGTCCTTTTCCTTGATAGCAACTCTAGACATCATTTGATGGAAATCAGTGATGAAATTAATGTCTTAATGCAAAATTTGGCTCAGGAGCTATTATGTGTGATTGTCCTATTGCAGCATTGCTGAATAAAGGATTTCATTAGTATATTTGAAATTGATCAGTCCCTGTTAGAAATTGTAGGTTAAGCATTATTCTGGATGATCTAAATGATGTGGTGCTGAGTATCTTCAGTTACCAAAACAATAGGTATTTAGGACCTCATGAATCATAGGTGTCTGCACTGACAATTTTTTCCAGTTATGGTATGTCCATTAGATGGAAAAAAATCAATTTAGCCAACATACTGTATCTTTTTTTAGGCACCTCTGCTTTTTGTCTTCATTGATAGAGTCTTTGTTTCTGTGCTGTATACATAGAAACGTTTTAAAAGGTTCTTAATTTCTTTTTTAAACTTCTCTCATACCACCTGTATCAAACTTGATAAAACTAGTATATGTCAGTGTGAATTAATGATTTTATCTCAGTTCAAAACCGTTCCCCAGATGGATCTACAACTAAATTAATTTAGCACATCTATTTGACCATCCTCACTCTGTTACCAGTATAGACTATAATAGTAATAAAAAGGAGACGCCATAGCCTAGATGCTTCTAAATCAACAACTTCCCTTACATTGTTTTATCTTAAATGTGTCATTAATCTTATTGCATTAGAAATTAGGAATACTTTTCTGATTTTTGCAGTTAAGGTTGCAATATCGATTTCATTTTCTAGCCAAGTTCCTTGGATTCTCAGCATTAATGAGGTGTTATAGCTGTGCATTTTTCCTTGGAGTCTCAATGACTTTCTGTAGGATAATTCAATAAATGACTAAAATATACTATAAAGTCTTTATCATTTGCTTGGATTTTTAATTAGATTTTCTCACAGTCTCCCATAATGCTCTTTGATCACAGCTTTCTACTGGAATCACATCTTATAGCAATGATTCATAGATGATGAAATGGCCCATTCTGTCTGTGAAGTGTAAAGTCAAATATAAAAGCCGCTAATTCCCAAAGTACACTGTAACTGCTTAAGGGTTATGTATGGCAGTGCAGTGTACTTGGAGCCTCACGTGGGTTTGTCAATGGCAGTAGATATATGTTGTAGTACACTCTTTGTGGGAGCAGTATTGTATTTTTGGTCTCATGATTTTTACCCTCTGTGTCCAAAGCCAGCCTCATTTCTTCCAGTGCCTGCTCTGTGTTTAACACTTAGCCACCCCACTGAGTTCTGAGTTCTAAGTACTTCCCACATGAGATCTGATGGTCTGGGCTGATAAAGAGGTGGTTGGATAAACTGAGTCTGAAATTGTGGGAAGAAGCGAGGCAGGAGAGGCTGCAGAGGTGAAGTCTGGCACTTTGCTGCTGGTCTCTGTGGGCTGGAGCTGCTGGGAACACTCTCACCTTGCTCTAACAGCAACACCCCAGCTTCCCATGGTCTCTGTGCTGGCACCTGTGTCTTCAGGAGTCTCACAGCTGGACAATCCTTCTGGTATGAGGCACACATGGTGAGGAAGGCTGGTCAGCATTGTGCCAGCAGATCAAGGCATGGGAGTTAAAAAAAAAAGCATTTTTCTCCCACAAGAAACAGTGCAGGTATGATAACATAGCATACTGATTATGAACCTTTTCTGGCAGGTTTACTGTTACTTTCTAATGAGGAATGGCAAGGTGAGTTTGGAGGATGAGAATCAAGAATTGCTGCCCACTATTCTTGCAGAATAGTGTGCCACAGTTTCTGCCTAATCTTAGTAAGAATAGATGTAAATTTAAATAGCAGTAGTATTTTTAGTGTGGCAATTAATTACTTAACATGCCATATGACACTGTCAAACAACAGTCATGGGATTAGGTCTGTATGTCCTCTTCTACTGTTAAACATTTTTTGAAATTACTTTGGGATGTGGATGCTTTTGATGGGTATATATTTGATTTTAATGCTCTAATTTGACCATCATATATTTGCTTTTCTTCTGTTTTATAGACTGCCTTTTGTTAAAACTGAAAAATTAAAAAACAAAACAAAACCACTTAATTTTAGGAAGTGTGTATGCAGCTTTCCCAATTACTCTAACTTAAATAGTCATGCCCCAGAATCCTGTTTTTCAAAAGTTAGTGTTTATAATTTTAACAGGAGCTGTACTGTATTGTTTTGCTTTCAGTCCTTAAAAAGTAAGATAATCAGTAATGTAATGAAAAGATTTGGTTGTCCAACTTTTAAAGTTAGTCACACGTTAACAAAAAGCATCCTACAACTCGTTTGTGTAGAGACTTGCCTGGTTTTTCCACACCCCACCCCTGTATCCCCAGAATGCTGGAAGATATAAGGGCAGGTTATTACAGTGCTTCTATTTTCTGTCCAAACCCCTTTCTATTTAGGAAAAGAAAAACATCAAGGCTAATACATTCCGTCTAACATAACTGCTGGAAATGGAGTACAGTATTCTGTGAGTTTGTTTGTGTGTAAGGCTGAGAAGGATGACCTGTTTAGTTTGTCTAAAGGTTTCTGACACTCTTCTTCCAGTTGTCTGGAAGTTGTTGCATCATTTTCTTCTCTTATGTATATTAATACTTATTGAGCAATGCAAAAGAAAATAGTGTAATTTATTAGAAAAGATTAATAGAAAATGAACAAGGAAACAATTCTGTTGCTGTTGTAGGAAATTTACTCTTCTTTTGCCATTGTTTTTCTGAATTGCAATATTGTTGTGATGTTCTACTCGTCAACTTGCAGTACTGACAATAGGATTGGAAGAAGTTCTAGTCTAGTTCCTGTTAGATTATTCACTACAAATCACAAAAGGTAATACATTGAAATAGTTTCTCTCTTGTGAAATGACAAAACTGCACAACAGTGTTTGATTAGTCCTGGGCACGGCTCCTGATAGGAAAACCAGTGCCACAGTCTGGTAGACTAGGTTGTGCAATATCAGAGGTGTGCCTGTGAAAATAACATTGGTGCTAAGTAAGCTGAGTTGAAGATGGGATGTCACTAAATCTTTGTGCAATGAAATATTCCACTCTAGTATAAAATCTCCATATATAAAATGCTTTTCAACACTGGACACAGAAGCAAAACAAAAACTGAAATCAGTTTTTTTAAACATGACAACATGCAACACTGACTCTTCCTCAAGTTCAGAACACTCAGCTGCTAAGCAACATGCATATGCATCTTCAGTTAAGACCTCACTATTTCTCTCAAAAGTGAGTACAAAAAGCCTTCATGCTGAGAATTGCTATTCATGTCTCGGAAAGTCATGGAACAGAACTAATCATGATTTTATTTGCTATAATTTGTTGATTTTCTGCTCAGGAAAACATTGATGATAAGAACTGACCTTTTCATGGAAATAAATAATTTTTTAGGAGGGCTTATTTCTGGTCCAGTAAAAAACTTACAGTGAGGAGGAATAAGACACCACAGGTCAATGACTAAGGCACAGATCTGGAGAATGGGAGAGCTAGTTGCAAAGCCTGATCTCAGCCTGATACTGAATAGGAATCCTAGCAAGTCTTTCACCGTTGAAGGCATCGAGTATCTCAGACACCATGGTATTCAGACACATTTGTCTTTCTCTCTTTATTCACACAAATATGCCACCATTCCTTTTTTTATGATGAAGATAAACAAAATATCTTGATTATCAGGATTCTTGACTTCCATCCTGCTCCAGCTTCAAGTCTTTAGTACATATATAAGAAAGCTTTTTTCTTGGAGATGAGAGGTGGTTGTGCTTTAAAGACACTCAGCTGTCAATATTCAGTGTTAAGTACCTTATTAAGACACAAATTGAGAAATACAGAACATTTGCAACATGAAAGGAAATCAGACTGAGTACATCTGAAAATTGGTGGTACTGGCTCTGCCTGTGCAGAGTGGCTCTGCTCATTCTTCACAGGTACAACTGTAAAACAGAACTGCTATTCCTGGACCCAAGGTGATGTGTCATGATTCATCATCATCATACAGCTAGCCAATCTGAATTTAAAATTTTACTTTAAGTTTTCACATGTGCTTCACACAAGTGTACCTACTGGCTGTGGTGGAGCAATAGAGAGAGGCTCAGCTGGATGTGACATATGTAGTATATCCTACCCGCAGAATCTATCCCAGGTACTGCTTTTGGGAATAGAACACTTTGTCTGAAACTGTGACATGAAAGGTTGACTCATAGCTTCACAGTGGTGGTACAGACTCCATAGCTTTCCTGCATTCACTATAGTCACATATACAGTAAGCTGAATGTTGTTTTATTTTGCTTTCTTTGGAGGTGGAAGGTGCTACACGAATGAGCTGTAAATAAAACCTTACAGGTTATTGTCTGCAGGAGCATACCTTGTAAAGAAAGACGTGTGAAATTAAGCACTAGAAAATACATTAATAAGCATTAAAGAATAAGCTTATTAAAAGAGTTTGGGTATTTGTATATGATTTCTTCTTCCTCTGTTCATGAGCATGTCTTATGAGCAAGAAGGAGAAGCTTGCCATGTTGTGGTAAGCAAGAAAGCAGATCAGGTGTCCAGAAAAAGGCTGGTAGATGTTTGAACCTGCCCTAGATCATGGCTTCATTCCAGCTGAGTTCTTCTAACAGGTGGCTTGCTGAGTGGTGTGCCAAGGTGACTTTTGTCCAGGGAACTGCCTGGATGACAAGCTGCTTCAGACTGAGGAAGAGGGTCTTTGCTTTGATGAAGAAATTGCCAAAACTCATGTCTCATTAGTGTTTCCTAAGGTTCTTTGGAAGTGAACAACAGTGTAATTAAAGGCTGACGTAAACACGTTTCTGCACGCTTTCCCCGAAGCATTTTATCACATTAGAATTGATCAAAATTGTTGCCTTGGGCTGTCTCGAACAGCCATACATCTGGAGCACCATTTGTGCAAGCTGCTGATGAGTAGGCTACATACGCTATGCTTCACAGCAGCTCTTCTGCCTTCCTGTGTAGACAGGTTTACCTTGGGAGATGAGATGATCTAACTTTTTATTTGCATAAGCCCTTTTTTTCTTTTATGTGATGCTTTAAAATGTGCAACATGCCACCTGTTTGGGTGTATATGTCCTCTGTCTCCATGACAGTATGAGAATACAGGCAACAGTGATTTGGAACAGCACTGAGAACTAAACAAAATAAAAAGCCTGGGTTTTGTATTTGAAGAAAATTATTGGCAGCACAGGACATGGTATCTGAATAGTGTTGACCTTTTGATAACTTTATCCAAGTGCTTTTGGCATCTTTCTGTTTTTCATCTGTACTTAACATTTTTTTCCAAAAGTATAAAAGTAACCCACACTTGAAACAGTTTTATTTTCATTCTTAAATTAATGAATATTAGAATCTCATTCATGAAACTTTGACACAAATATAAAAGCAAGTGGCCTATTTTTCTGTCCCCTGTTTTTCATTCATTATGTAATTATCAGTATATAACTAAGGTCTGTGCAGCTACTAGACTATATGTCATGATGTGGAAAAAATAAGATGTTTTAAAATGAGAAAAATATGTGTTTTCTATTATGTAGAAGCTACTAGTAAAATCATGTGAAGTCTCACTGTCACTTTAACTCATTCTGCTTTGTTTAATGAGCAAAATTAATGAGCTTTTACTTAGGACTAAAATTAAAGACAGTGAAAAACTGGTTTATTCTCCCCTTTCACAACCCCCCGCTCCGCCCCTCCCTTTTTTGTTTTTGTAACTGGTAACTCTCCAAAGAAATGTAACTTGTGTGTTTTTTCTGTTAAAGCTCTGAGCCTCCTCTCTTGGTCGAGGAGGAGACGGAGGCTCCTCCTATACAAACAGTTATTGTTCCGTCTACCCTGTGGGCTGCATCTGTTATTTGGCAGTGGCAGGAGCATGAATGCTCCGTTCTGATGGCCAGGGACACACGGGGAGAGCTGCGGGTGCTGGGGGGATGGGGGGCGAAGGGGCTATCTGAGTTACTTTGCAGTACCAAGTGCATTGTTTTAACAAAGTGGCTGATCAGCTGTTACTCTTACAGTTGCCTGTGCTATATATAAAGAGACTTCTGGTGATGTGCTGCGCAGTCTACGTTAATGTTGCTGTTTTAGTGGGTAATGAGTATTTTTATGACAGTGCTGAATTTTCTGTTCCTGACTACCAGTGGCATTTATCTCGATAAGGAAATGGTGTTTTGTATGAGAGGTTCATTGTGTTTGCTTTGTACTTTATGCTGTCTGTTTTCTATGTGCTTAGTACAATTCTTACTTCTGTAAAGTAGGAGCAGGAATAAATAACACAATTTAAAAGCAAGTGCTAGGGCTATCATATTCACCAGTCTCCTTTTCAGTAGGTTCTTTTGAAATTAGTGGTGCCACTGGGAGTTAGTGGACACTGATTGCATTGCACTTCATGCAGCATACTTTCGAGCAACAGAAATATTTTTGTTTTGAAAAACACAACTTTTGCTTGTTTAATGAAGTAACAGTCACCAATCAAATTAAATCTCTGTTGCATTCCATAAATAAGAGCTGCTGATGCACGCAGTACCTTCAGGAGCTGAGCAGCTTTCTTTCATGAGTTCTGTTGTTGAGTATGAATTTTATATAATGAAAAGATTTTCCACTTCTATCACATGATTTCTTTTCCTCAGAGAGACTTAAGTGCAGTACTTTTAATCTGGAATAAAATTAAACTGCTTGTGCATTCTCTCTTTTGCAATAGCCTATATGTGGTAGTCAACAAGGTATTCGGTCACTGTTCTGTGACAACCAAGTGCTGTAGTGGGAGACTGTGTCTAAAAGCTATTATGCATACTTGTATTTTTTTTTCTCATATTGTAACAATTGCAGCATTGCTGCAGAGACAGAGATTGTGCATGCACAGAACCGTGGTACAAAGACAGTAGCTAGTTAATTTTGTCCTGGGCTTTTATAAAACCCTACAGCTGTTGTGGAGGTGTGTGAATTTGCTTGCTCTGGTGGAACTAGGGCCTTGTATGAGGAAGCTAGGGCTGTCTTTTGAGCAGAAAATAAAACATAATGAAACATTAGAAAATCATTCCAGAATTAATGTGCTTTCTTATCATGGTTTGCCTATGCAAAAGACCATGTAAAAAATGCAGTCTTGCAATTTAAAAAAATTTCTTAACTTAGGAGAATGTATTAAAAAAAAAACCCTGTAACCATTTGGCAATTTTGTCTTTGCTATCTGCTGATAGATTCAGCGAAACAACATATTCCTCCATTTTACTCCTCAAGAACAACTTATTCACTAAGTTTTTATAAGAATGCTATAAGTACCTTGGTCACCACGCAATGGTTTGAATAAAGAAATTGCAACAGATCAGTATAATAGAGGGTATATGGTAACCTTTGTGATATCTGTTAAAACTGAATGAGTGCTGAATTTCTCTGTTGTAAAGCAACCCTTGCCGAATGCTTTGCTGAATAGAACCCTTCCTCAGCAGCCTCCTTGAAGAGGTGAACCTTGCAGGGCATCTGGGATATCAGCACTTAGTAATCGGAACCAAACTGGAGTAAGGGAGTTGTAGAAGGATGGTGGAGGGGCACTGGTAGAGTCTCCTCTGGATCTGGTGCCAGTCCCTATGCAGGGGTTGACAGTGGGATGGAGCAGAGTGGATAAATCCTCTCTCAGTTTGATGAGTCCTGCTCTAAGTACGACTTTCAGGGTTAAAACTCACTCTTAAACTCCAGCCAATCCAGAAAGCACTGGTCCAATTTGGTCTTAGTAAGGCACTCACATTTTGCGGGTTTGTCTTTGGTTTCCAAGATAATTGTATGTGCTCCAGAATAGCCAGAATGTGTGCCAATATTAAAAGTGATAAAATCACCTTAAGGGCTAACATGCTGCATGCAGGAAAGCCAGCTTCAAGTACAGTGAAGTACTTAAAAAATTACCTTTGCTTTAAACATGAGTTAATCCCATCGATTTGAGGTGGAACCCACTTACGATACTGATGTGTGTCCTATAAAATTTTTGTAATTAACTTTTAAGTAATTTGGTGCAAAATCCAACAAATATTGTTTAATTAATTTAAACCTGTGGAAAGAATACAGTATTTTTTATGCAATATTTGTAACCCTGCATGGTGAAAATAATACTTTTGTCCCTGCAAGTACATTATCTTCATGCAGCGGGCTCTAAAGAGATGTTTTTGTTGGAAAGGAAACTAGAAGGAAGAGGTGGGAAGGCCCTACCTGAAACATGGAAAATATGAGATAGAGAATTTAAAGTATCTTTTATTCTTAGGGAGGTTACATTGCTTCACTATGATTTTGGGAAGGGTAAGTAATGGGCTGTGAAATAACAAAATAATAAATACCATAAACCAGCATGTGTATGGCACTTACCCTACACACCTGAGTGTAGGTGTTCCATTAAAAAAATGCAATAAAGATTATGTGACTGTTGAAGGTGCAGATGATTTGATGATCTTTTGGGAAGGTGAGAAGTGTCTAGGGAGGTTCTGAAGATGTTGATTTCTTCACTGTTTGGCTTGTCTGGTATGAAAGGAATGTGGTTTCTCTTTTGCAGGAGAAAGACCAGTAAGGGAATTATTATTCATTCTCACGCTTGAAAGCAGTATTTTAAAATTGCTTTATTGGTCCTGAGGGGGTTGGGTCACCAAGCAGTATTTATGCAAGAACAGTAAAAATAAATATTTTGTCTACAAAATTATATGTGCTAAGACGGGCTTCCAAGGTAAACTTCTCCATTGTTTTTCTATTGCAGATATGTCTTCTCCTACAATGAAGAAACCTGAAAAGCCTTTGTTTAGTCCTACTTCTCCCCAGGATTCTTCACCAAGACTGAGCACTTTTCCCCAGCACCACCACCCAGGAATCCCAGGAGTTGCACACAGTGGTGAGAGTTATGGAGGAGGAAGAAATACCTCCTTATTTATTTGGTCTGCTCTCCTTTCCTACAATCAGATTGTGATGCATTGCTGCAGACTTTCTTAAAGGTCTAATCCCATTTATAATGCTGATGAGAGTAGAAGCGGAAGAAGTTAGAGAATGCTTGGATGAATGCTCGTTAAACTCAGTTCAGGTAGTCTGACTGATGCAAGTCACCAGAAAGGAATTAGGATTAACCAGAGAATAAAATAAACTGTAAATCACGTGAAGAAACTGACAGAGGAAAAATCCTCCCAATCTCTCCTCCTTGAACTTACACCCATTCTTCTTATTGTTGCTATGGTTATGTTGCATTTAAATACAAGAACAGGTAGTAGGGAGGATTTTGTACACAAGAGAAGTCGCAGTCATGTTCACTATGTTACACAATTAAATAAGTACCAGTGCTTCTTTTGAATGCACTTTCTAAAGAGGCAGAGTCTTGATAAATATTTTTCAATCTATTTTCTGAACTCTGTAGTAGATCCATAGTAAAACTTCATTTAAAGTGTGAAGGAGGCACTTGAGATGTGACAGAATGCATGTTATCTTGAGGGTTTGTGAGGAATGACATGGAAATTTCAGCATTGTGGTCTGTTTAAAACAGTGAGAGTGCCCCCAGCTCTCTAGATGAGAACATGGTTAAGTCTCCCCTCAGCAGCTCATCACATCTCCTTATATACTGCATATAAAGGGATTAATTTCTTGAGCAGAGCTGAGTGACTAGAGGAGTAGAACAGATTTGAGGACTCTTTCTTCTTTTCTTTAACAAGCAGTTCTGCTGTGAGAAGTTCCTCCTTTGTGATTTCTCCGTGATTTCAAGTTATGTGTAAGGACTGTTTTCCCCTTAACATATTACTTACTGGATATTATGAAAGTGAGCCCGGTCTCATTCTGGTCTCTGTAAGGTTCCCACTATCAGCAAACACTCAAGCACATCAAAGATGGTTGGTGAAATGGAAAGGATAGATTTCTGCTCACTCGTGTTTGTTTTGCACAACTCCCACATGTCAGAGCAGTAACCAGTGTTTTATGATTAAACTGAACTTGTGGGGCTGTAATTAAAATGAACTTGTCAGAAAAGAAGCTTCCATAATTATTTTTGGCCCTATGCTTGTGTGTAGATCTTTACAATTTGCTTTAGTATAAAATTTGTAGATATATATTTGGGTGACAGTCACAACCTAATTTGTAGACTAACTATTTAGTTGCTATGAAACCTGATTTCTATCTGTGTAGCCTGTTTTATTATGTCAGTGAGCAACATTTTTGACATTTGCAAGGTTTTGATTGCCAAGTATGGCAATTTTGTAACATTCCTACTGTTTTTTTTTTTTTTCTCGGGCAAACTATGACTTGGTCCCAGCTCAAAAATAGCAAGTAATGTGAAAATTAACCTAAAAAAAAACTCCTCAAAGATATGAGAGATGATCCAGAAAAGCAGTATTGATGGACTTATGCTGATAGACTATAGAACTGTGAGCAGTTTATAAAATACCTTATTTATACAGACCTGATTTTGTACTCTCCTACTAATGAAAAGAAAAGCACTGTCTTCTCCGTTTCCATTGAACTCAGTACCTCCTTTTTAATATGGTGCCAAGTAGGTGCCTTCTAGATACGTAGTAAGGGTAGAAGATTGTTGTGCAGTGTGATAGAACACTCTCCACTTCCAGATAGAGAACTGTGCAGCAGCAGAACATTCTGCACATTCCTTTCACTTTAAGATATTGCTGGTTGTTTAGGCATGACATATGGGCTATACTACAGATAGAGAAATGTGTGCTTGTAGGGTCTGGGAAGAAAGAGAATGAAAAGAAAAGTATGTATAGGGTAGATACTTTCTTTCTTTGTCAGAGAAATTTTTATTAAATGTAGGGGTTTCCCAGGCCCTGGAGTTGAATGTTCCTTAGTATTTTTCACAAAGGTCAGCTAAGATTCATGGCATTGTTGGTGGGTAGTTATTACCCTGTCCCACATGAGGCAGGTACAGTGCAATGCAGTGAGGAATCACTGATTTTTATGTAGGTCTTGCTGACTTTGCTCTCTGTTGGAGTGCTCTGCATAAAAGTGTGGGTTTTATTTACTGAAAAAAAGTATTTATTTTGTTTATTTGGGCTGCGTATGGGAAAACTGTATAATTGAATTGTCTCCTGTGCTAGAGAATGATTGCTTTAAAGAAAAAATTAATCTGATGATGGCATAACCCATGAAACCAAAATAAGATACAGTATTTATGAATTTGAAAGAGTAGCACTTTCCATTGCCTGGGATGATGTGAGGAAAACATGTAAGTTTTTCTTTAAAGATGCCATGAAGCAGGGTTGCAATGTACTGATTTATAACTGACTCTTTATTTTTCTTGCTGTAACACAGAGGTGAAGAATTTTAGAAGAAACAAGACGCGAAGTAATTTTAATTTTATTTTATCTTCTCCAGTCATCTCAACTAGAACTCCACCTCCACCTTCACCATTGCCATTTCCAGCACAAGCTATTCTCCCTCCTGCCCCATCTAGCTACTTCTCTCATCCAACGATCAGATATCCTCCCCACCTGAACCCTCAGGATACCCTGAAGAATTATGTACCTTCTTACGACCCGTCCAGCCCACAGACTAGCCAGGTACTGTAAAACGATGCGAACCCTCCAGAAGAAATCCTGTGAGGAATGTGTGTCTTCTAGGGCATCTAGACCAGTATCTCACTGTTTCTGGTCTCAGAGCAAGCTGGGAGCTGGCATACAAGCGATCCAGCAACTTTTCCTGTACATCATGGTTGAATAAATGGTACAGGTTAGTCATATCCACTTGCTGTTCCTCTGTCAAGTGCAAGAAAAATACTTGTAATGAGCGACCTGGCAGCACTAACAGGGCAGATTTTAGTCCCACAACCCTTCTGCAGGCTGTGTGTCTCTGTGGCTGCACAGAGCCAATGGAGGTGAAGCCTCTGCTGCAGGGTGGAGCAAGAAATGTGCTGATACATACGCACTCATTCATGCACATGCACAGATGTGCAGGTATATTTATAGACCAGCAATTAAAATAACTCTGCCAAGGTAATGCTTGCCCTGTTTCGTAGGCACCTGACATTTCTTTGCACAGATGTGCCTGTAGTAAGCACATCACAGACCCACAAAATTGTTTTTTCTTCCTTTCATTCCTGTATGCAGTACCAGATGAGTTCCTGGCTGCTACACTGATTCAGACTTCTGCCTGATATGGGAAATTAACGTGGTTTTCATCAGCAAAGTAATTAATGAAGTACTGTGTGCAGAACTGCTTTCCGTGATAGCATCAGCACATAACATTAGCATGTGATCTTCACTATTTGATAAACTGTGGTTGAGACTTGGTCTGTCAATACTTGGAATATTTCCACACTGCCAATGTAATGTAATCTTTGCTGCTTAGGCTGTTATTTATTTTTGATGCTTTGTCTAAAAGGCTCTTGTGGAGCCCTGTAGTCTGTGCTTTAGCATGTTTTTTTAGAAGAGTCCTGGGAATGTAAACTCAAGAGACAACTGTCAGGTTTTCCTGTGCCTAAGAGTTAGGTGCCTTTGGAAGGACTGTCTTATCAGGGATGAAGGGGTTGCTGTGGAGGCATTTTGGTTTGGGTTTTTAAACATGTTTTTAATGGTTTTTAAACATGTGTTTCAGGGGCAACAGCAACATAACTTGAGGCTTAATCAAACTTCCTATGTGGAATAGCAGATAGAGCCCCTGTGGGCTGTTCATGTCTTTGTGGCTATTGTCCCCATGGGCTAGTGGTCTGGTCCAGCTTCATGACTTTCTATGAATTTAAAACAAACAAACAAACAAAAAAGTGGGTCTATAAAATCAAAATTTACCTTGAAGGGAGAAATCCTAACTGTGTGATTTTTGTTGCTTATAGTATTAATGCAAATTAAACGAAAAAGTGAAAATGGAGTATGTCAGCTTTCGAATACAAATTACTATCTGTGCATGGATTAAAAGTCTTTCAGTCCCATGTAGCATTTTTGCTGAGACTCAGCTGGGAATGTTGCATGCAAGACCTGATTTTAATTTCTGTAAAATTTCCATGAATAACAAGGTCTAATTAAGACATCCATTAAAAGTCCTTAATGTTAATTCAGTGCGGAAAATCTTAAGAGTTCTGTTGGATTTTTTTTTTTTTTTAACTGATGTCTTAATTAGGCACTATTAAGGGAAATATTATGCAAATTAAAATCAGGCCTTTACTGTTATGCCTTTCTTTAATTATTTGGTGCTTGTTTTACTTACATTTTGATTTCTTATATATATTAAAAGAGCAGATTAGGTGATAATCTCTCTGAATTGTTCGGTGTTCTGCTTTGGATCACTGCTGAAAAAATATAACATCTAAATGAAGTACCTGACTTTCAGACTATTGACAAATGTGCTGTCTTGTGATTTTATATCATTGAGGAATATATTAACTGAGCAGGAGAAATGCTTTCAAGTCTTTGCTCAACAAAGGTCTTACTCTTTTCCCTTATCTGTGGCTGAAAGGTTAAACTTTAGACTTAAAAGATAATTTCACTCTCTTGGTTTTTCTCCAGAGTAGTAGCAAACTGAACGCACTTCCTATTCATGTGTTGTGGCACCATAGGGAATAACAGGCCAAACTGGCCTCAGTTTACTGTTTTTGTCACCTTTCATAACTTTTCTCTTATGGTGGTGTTTTTAATTTCATTTGATGTCCAGTTTAGTTCCTAAGAAGAGATTCCAGGCATCTGCATCAGCCATTCTCCACAGTTTATTATACTTTATCACTGTTATTAGTGTAATCTCTTTCAGATTTAATTTTTTAAAGTTTATATCTGAGATACACCACACATTAGAGGAGTTTCATGCCCAGTCAAAATATCTCTAAATAAAACAGTTAAAGGATGGCTGTACAAAAAGCAAACCAGCAAGAATAATTTTTTGCTTAGGAAAAGAAGCGGCAGCCGTCTGTGAAGTTTCAGTGACAAAAGGGAATTGTTCTGATACAATGGCATGCTTTGAGCCAAACCAGTTTTTCTTTTCTAAATAAAACATGAATTTTATTCAAACAAATTTAATTATTACAAAATGCAAAACTGCATCCGTAGGAAAACCACATCAAATTTAATTATACTTTCCCACCTCAAAACATACTCATTTGGATTTCAAAAGCAGAACTATGATGATAGTTTTAATTTCAGATTTAGAAATAGAAAGGATGGATACCCTGACAGCATTTACCTAAAATGAACTGTTCCTCCCCAGCATCCTTCTATTATACACCAATTTAGATTGTTAAGACAAGCAACTGAGATGTCTTGTACTCCCCACAGCAATTTTGAGATTAATTACATTACTGCTGCACTGATTATAGTGAGACATTTCTATCCAGTGGAATACTTTAAGCAAAATTAAAGATACAGTGCTCCCATAGCTTTCCATGGTGGGAAGCAGTGAGCAATTTTCTTGACATAATGTTAAATACTCCAAATTATGTGTGATGAACAATCACGAAGTTCAAATAGGCCCTGTGGCTGCAGTGAAAAATGAATTAACAATGGGTGATCTTAAACAAAAGAGAGCCGTGGCTGTTGGTTTCATGCATATCTACTTTTTATCCCCTTTTTGATCTGGAGAATAAGTAAACAAATATACTGAACAGAAATGGACCTTGTTAGATATAGACCTGGACTTGCCTCCAACTACTAGTCTGAAAAGTTCCCAAGGTTTTGAGAACTGCTGTACTTTCCGCTAATTAAGTAATTCTGCTGAGCCCTTTTTGTTATGCTTATTTCAGCACTTTTCTTCTTAGCTAGGCATGGATGTTAACTGGGTGAGATTGTGTGTGTGAGCATGTATCTGTATTATGATGGAGGGCTAATCTCTCCAAAGTTAAAGCAATACTGGTTACTTACTGTAAGTTTCAACAAAAACTAAATCAATTAGTACGTGTCTAATCCAACCTGCGGTGTTTCTCCATCTACAGTGTATTATGGTTTTCAAACCTACCACAAATTTCGAATATCTATTTTTCTTTTCCGGCGATTCCAGATGGATGAATCTTTTAGTCTTTGAAAATAACACCTCCTCTCTGTTTGCCTACACATGTGCACACACACACAAATCTGCACAGACTTGAAATACATTAATAATTGGAGTGTATGAATCAATACACAGTATCAGAATCAGACTTCCAATGAGCCTGAACAAATCACCAAACATAACAACACTTGTGTGGCTGAAGTTAAACCCTAAATAGCCAAACTCAGTGCCCTGTTGAGTTAAATGGAATAATTTCCTGATTAAGGTGTGTTGAAACGCAAAAGAAGGGTCAGCAAGTGTGGTGAAGGAAATAGTGTTGGGGGAAACAGATAAGGTGAATCCTGATGAAGAACATCCTGGCATCAGTGAGAATATTCTTTTTTCTGACTGAACCAAGCAAACAGGACTAGACAATCTTCCAAGGCCTTGGAGTTTGAATTATGAAGGGCAGAGTTTACAGGTAACCTTAAATCAAAATTTGTGATATTTTGATGAACTATGTGGTTTTCAGTGGCATGGTAAAACTGCCTCCAGATTGGGGGAGTTAAGTATTGGACCCTTTTCCTCTTACAGAAAATGTCTTACACTTACTTGCATACTACAGTCTAACGGAATCGCTCTCCACATACTGACTAAAATTTGTGGGGCTGTTAAAACATAATGTGTTGCAATGTGGACTAGATTGCAGCTTTATCTTTTTATTGGTTTTATCTTTGAAGACAGAAATATCTGAACTGCTTGAGAAGAGCTGCTCTTGAAAGCTGGTGAGGCCACTTATTTCCCTCTCAATATTGATTGGGGTATTCACTGATTGGGGTATTCAATTTTTTGTTCGGTAAAAGATACACACACTCTTC
>NW_008584908.1:83582-123649 GCF_000691845.1 Merops nubicus
AGGAATGCCAGGCAGATGTTTTGTTATTCTTTTAAATACAATAACTGCAGTCATTTAGCATCAAGGAGGGTATCTTGCAAGGCTCTTTTTGGGGTGGTCAAAGGATTACCTGTTGGTTTCTGGGAGAATGCTAGCAGAATAAGCCAACAAAAGTGAGATGTGTGCATGTGGTTTCTTTGCTATAGCTAGCACCTTTATTTGTTGACACTTAACAGTTTTGAGCTTCTTGGGCCAATCTTTTATCTTAAGTTTTAAGAAATTATGGAAGAAAAAATATTGCAATATGCTATTTTTAATCGTAATTTGGAGGCAGAGAGGGAGCAGTAGCTTAATTCTACTGACAAGGCATTTAAAGATTTAATTTCAGCTGTAAATGATTACTTTGTATTTAATTTGCTCATTTTTATTTTATTAAATACATGGTTATGTCTCCAGAGTTCAAGAAATAACATTTAACTCAAAGATCTCTTTTGAACATTTATCTATGGAGATTTCCTTTCCCATGCTTGTGTAACATGGGCTTACTTTTTGTTAAGACAAATATAAAAGGAAGGCTGAGTATTTCCTTGTGCTCTACCTTTTGACAAAAAATTCAGATTTTGTGAGCTCACAGGTAAAATTTTGATTCAGGACAGAGGACTTTTTGTGTAGAATGTCTTAGGATATCTCTGTCTGCAGATGACCTTGGTTGAGGTTGACTTTGGTTTCCCTTAGAAAATAGTACAGAAGTGATGCTGTCAACCAAGAACTGGCAACAACACGTCTCTTCTAAAGCTAATTCCCCAAGCAGACAGGTAGCTGCATGTCACACCACCTGAAGCTTTTGTGTGGCATCTCTGAGTGAGGTCTGTGTAAGAAGAGCTATAGCAAGGAGTTATTCAGGCTGCAAGGATATGACAACTAGAGAGATTCATCCTTATAAAAAGTGGTAAGGGGCTCTATAAAACAGCAGAGTACATTTCTGTTGCTACTATAGTGTCCAACAACAGAAAATAATTCTGTACAGCCTTGATCTTGTTAAACAAATGCTTTATGGAAGCCATCAGGTTCAACCTGAGGCGGAGTGGCCCTACAATATGTTCTACAGGCTCACAAGCGATGCTCTAATAGTGCCATTCCCATATGTGCAGGAAAGTCTCCAAGGCACTGAGTTGTACTACTCAGATAGGTAATAACTTAAGGATATGTCCTCTTCATTTTTGATGAAACTGACTGCTTTAACACTGAGCCGTCTCCAGTGGGGGACTAACATGACTACTGGATATTTACAGGTGATCTTGTATTAGGATGTACTAGGCAAAAGCTCTGCTGAGGTAAAAAAAAAAAAAAAAAATTAACAAAACAAAGGGAAGTGTGCTAGAAAAAATGTAAATTACTTCTTTTACTTCTTCCAGTTTCTTTTACTTGTAGATTTTCGGAAACATCTGTCACCTTCTCCAAATATCACAGAGCACAATGGCGTAGACTCAAAGACAGAATTTACCAGTTATTGTCTCCAGGTTCATAGATGTGGCTAGCAGACAACTAGATACTAAAACTACATATTTGGTACCTGAGCAGGAGACCAAAAGGGGCAGAAATGGATCTTCTGCAGCATCATCAACAAAATTAATTCAATCAGTCATCTTAAAACTACACTGCTATTGGGTTTTGCAGTGATATTCTTCACCATAGCATCTTGATATTTGCCATTCCAAGGGATTAAAGCTTTTGGGAAAAAATGGCCGACAGAGTATTTCCAAACACACCTAATCCAGTCTGACTAAACTGCACTCATTGGTTGATCACCTGTCTATAACTGGGAAACTTTATTTGGAAACATAGACTTTCTATTGAAAATAAATGTGTTTTGAGGTGCAAATATATGTTTCTCCAAGTACAGTGGTTAGCTGGAATAAAGTAATTTTTATTAAGCGCTGAAACATTTTTCTGAAATACGGTATCATATGTAGCTGTACTTAGCACATGCACAGGTTTAAGGTGATTTCTGGCCTTTGTTGATTATTTCTTCGAAGGTGCTTTGTATTTAAGATTCCATTACATAGACAGTAGTATCCTTTAGAACCCTCAGCAAGTTTCAGATGACACCGAGCTGAGCGGTACCATTAACATGCCTGAGAGACAGGAGGCCATCCAGAGGGACCTGAGCAAGCTTGAGAAGCGGGCCCGTGCAAACCCCATGAGATTCAACAAGGCCAAGTGCAAGGTCCTACACATGGGTCAGGGCAATCCCTGGTGCCAGTACTGGGGTATGAAGGGTTTGAGAGCAGCCCTATGGAGAAAGATTTGGAGATACTGTTAGTTGAAAAGCTGAACATGAGCCAGCAATGTGCTCTCACAGACCAGAAAGCCAACTGTATTCTGGGCTGCTTCAAAACACGTGTGGCCGAGCAGGCCAAGGGAGGTGATTCTGCTGCTCAACTGTGCTCTGGTGAGAACTTGCCTGATGTTGGAGCAGGTCCAGAGGAGGGCCACAAAAATGATCAAAGGACTGGAACACCTCTGCTATGAGGAAACACTGAGAGAGTCAGGGTTGTTTAGCCAGGAGAAGGGAAGGCTCCAGGGAAACCTAACTGTGGCTTATCAGTACTTAGAGGGGGCCTGTAAGAAAGATGGAGACAATATTTTAACAGGGCCTGTTGCTATAGGATAATGGGTAATGGTTTTAAACTAAAAGAGAACCAATTTAGGTGAGATACAAAGGCAAATTTTTTTACAGTGAGGCTGGGAAACACTGGAACAGGCTGCCCAGAAGGGTGGTAGTTGCCCCATCCCTGGGCATTCAAGGTCAGGTTGGATGGAGCAGCTTGACCTAGTTGCAGATATCCCTGCTGAGTGCAGGGAGCTAGCATTAGATGACCTTTAAAGGTCCCTTCCAACACAAAGCATGAAGTGATTCTATGAATTTGGGATTATAATGGCAAATATTTTGTGAAAAAAATATACTTTGCGAATTTAAACATAAAACACATTTTATCATTTAAGCAACTTAGTAGTCCATACGAATTCTTTAATCCGTATGTCAAATTTGTATTTATATATCTCATGTGAAGACGTTGATATTTCCATTTCACTATATCATCAGAAAGATTTTTTTAATGCTGGAAGTAGTGAGCTATTGAGACAAAACACTGTCCTAAAATGTTGCTAAAATGGTACCTGTGGTGTAAAAGTGCTGTTATTTGGGCAAATATGTGAACAGAAGTCTTAGAGGAGGTTGATTAATTACTGATAATAAATGTGTTAGCAAAATATCAGCAGGGAAAACAGGTATAGTGAACCTTGATTTTAAGAAAGTCTATATTAATATCTGTTACAAGTTTCTGCTCAGACTTCAGACCTAAGGATTAACTAGAAGAGTGTGTAAGTGTGCATAATTAAATACTAAGTCTATCAAAGTTATGTTACAGCTATGACAGTGGATACAACTACCCTGTGGCTTTGAGAACATGAGTGAACTAATCTGTAGCAGTTCCAGATGATGCGAATTAAAAAGCTGGAAAATGTAACAGATCTGAAAATCAAATTATCCTCCAATCCAACAACAGAAAAATGTATACCTGCATAAACTCGGGCTAAATTTGCCAGACCTTCATTGTGTTTGCTTCTTTCCCTCTGCTGTTTTCAAATGCACAGCTTGTTTATCTAACACAGCTGTCTCCATGCAATTTGTTTGAGGTTTATGCCTCAGGCATCATCTCTTTGTTTGTGAATCCATCACACAGACATACCGATGCCCTAGTTGATGGTAACAGCTGATTTTTCACCTGTAATGGATTTGTCTGTAAGAATCTCTTCAGGAAAAACTGTGACTAAAACTTAGAACTTAGAATCATAGAATCAACTTGTTTTAAATAAGGTCAAGATGAATTTGTATTAAATGATATGCTATAAATATTTGCGGTTGTGATTCAAGTGGATATGTAGCTTCCATACTAAAATATCTTTTGACATAACTGCAAAAGTTGAAAGGGGAACAGGTCACAGAAAATATTTCTAGCAGCCAGTTTTCAATAAGGTTGTGAATTGACAACTTTAGGGGGCTGTTTCTTACCAGAGGGTTTCCCTCTTTGCACTGAAAACTTAAAGCAGGACAGAAGATTTGAGATGTCTGAGAAAGCCAGTGTTCTTGAGCTTCTACAGCTATTAACTACCGTGGTCCAGAATCTAGACCTTTATTTCAAAAGCTCTGAGCTTTGTTTGCAAAGACAACCACAGAAGTGCCATGTAAGCATGCAGGTAGGTGTCTAGTAAAATTTTAGGCTGCATTATTCTCTAGAAAATATCTGGCGTCTATTGTCCCACATAACTTTTTCAAGTATACTTGGGAAGGGAGATCTGTATACCTGTTAAGTTTCACCTAGTGAATAAAACAATGTAGCATGCAGTTATTTGGGGGAATTGCATTTTTTGTGAAAGTATTGACATTCCTTTGCATCCATTCTGTTTTCTTCTTTTGAATTTTGAAGCTACTTTGACAGCTGACACTTGTGTTACTAAACTGCTAGTAGTGACTTCTGAGCTTCTGCAGCTAGGAATATGAAGGAAAAGGTACTAAGTAGAGTTTGTATATTTGGAAGATCTTGGGATTCCATGACTCTTCTGTCCTCAGTCCTGCTTCAACATCCCTCAGACCCCCCCAAACATACAGTTATGTTTAGGGGGTGACTTTTCTTAATTTACAGGGATAGTGTGTTGTCCAGTTCTCATATACTGTACATTTTTATTATTATTTTTCATTGTAAGGCTTGTGATTTTAGAGAGGGAAATGGTCTGCTAACTGTTCAATCTTCCTAGCAATACAAGATTGGTCCCCATTTCCATTTATACTTCCTAGTGTTCTCTTCAAGCTTAATTTTAGGTATCCTAAAGAACAGGACTCTCCCGTAGGGGTATTTGCACAGCCTAGTACTGTCAGTACTGCCAGGAGGTTCCTCCTGCTATTAATTTTGAATTTATTCCTTCTCCATTTCATTCCATTACCCTGAATTTATACTTCCTGTTCTCTCTAAAGAATTTCTTCCTCTTCTGTGTGTCTATACTCTGCACATGCTTGCAGTGGTTGTTTCAGCCCAGTTATTATTTCATTACCATAGTCATGCTTACATCTTTTAACCTTTCCTTGTATCAACTGAATTAGGTTCTTTACCAGTCCATTTCTTTACTCTGAGTTATCTCAAATTTGACAAGAAACTTCTGATATTAAGATTGCCAGTATTTTTTACTTAGTATGGCTGTTTTGTAAAATACTTAAAACTAGTTCCAAATTGTTAGTTTTTACTGCAAATAATTTACTGTTGGATTATTGACAGTCATTCAGAATGTCTACAGCATGTTTAAGCACTGAATAAACGTATAAATTTACCAGTGAACATTGCACATTCAGATGTGCCTAGATGCAGAAAGTAGCATATCAGCTTCATGACCTGTACCACAAGGTCATATGCAGACTGTCTCCTCTATCTATGAAAGAATTGCTTTTGTTTATTATGACCTTAGCTGCAAAGTTTCCGTTATTAAACACTTCTGTGTTTTCAGTAGGAGGCTTTTGTCCAGATGTTATGACATTTACATTATAGTGCCTCATATCCTAGCCCTTTCCCCCACTCCCAGATGTGTGAATTATTAGTTAGCTTTCCAGTATGAATAATCTGTGTGGAGAACTGTGGTCAAGTCTTGGTTACACTCCAAGCCAGAGTGGTATGGCATGTGAAAACAGAGGGTTTGCATCATTCGTTTGCTCATAATACTTTGTATATCCTGCTGTCGTGGGATTTACTGTTATTCACAGCCACTGCTTGAACAGCACATGCATTGTGGAACAATCTGAGGCGCGCTGCATCCAGACAGAAGGAAAACTTACTAAAAATTACTACTACTACTTAAGCATGTACTGCGTATCTAAGGAAGGATCTGCTTACTGAAAATACTGCATAAAACTTCATAGCTTTGTTAGAATGGCACATTCCAGCATGCAGGTACTATGGTGATGGGCATTCTGGAAAACCCAACGATAGCTGGGTAGGTTCCTTAAACGCAATGTGTATGTTTCACAAGGCATTCTTTTGGTTTTGTTTTGTAGCCTAACAGCAGTGGTCAAGTAGTAGGGAAAATGCCTGGCCATTTTACTCCAGTTTTGGCACCCTCTCCCCATCACAGTGCGGTGCGACCTGTGACCCTGACCATGACAGATACTAAACCCATCACTACATCCACTGAAGGTGAGGCATCTTCACCTACAGCAACCAGTAAGTATTTCTTTAGGAAACAAAATATGTCCATCAAAGATTCGATCTGATTCCAAATCGAGGCCAGAAAAAGGTGCCTTTTCCTACTATTTGACCAAGAGGATGCTCATCATTTTACATGGAGAGCAAGAACAATCTGGCTGCAAAGCTTTTCCTCTCCAAATTTAAACCACTGCATCATATTTTGTGAAACAAAGTTTGTGACATGACCACCAAAATGAAAGGGAAAAGCCAGTATATTTGACCAGTATTCAAAAACAGAGAAAATGTAGTTTTTCATCTAAGGTGGACATTGTTAAGACATGGAGAAGCACACCGAGATAGCAAGGTTTTACAATGACCCGCAGATGGAATTCCAAACAAAGACTGGATCATTTGCTCCTCAATGAGCTTTCCTACAGAAATCAAGCCTTGTCAAAATGCATACTGAATCCGAGCTATGACGATTGCATGTTGATATAGGTTGTGTCATTTTTAGCAAAAAACCCTGATGTGGCAAAATAAAATTTTAATTCCTTGTCAATGCAGCAGTGGATGGTAGATCCATTGCTCTTTTTTAATAAACAACAACAAAACCCAAAACAACAAGCAAACCCTAACTTTAATGTTTTACTCTTTACTACTATATAGGACCTTATTATTTTTCCTATTATCTTCAATGGAATTACAGCTTTGGCAATAAGAGCAAAGGTGTTGCTATGTATAGGGTACTTTCTTCTCTTCCAAATATTTATCTTACGCTCAGTGATGCAGAATGTTGCTTTTAAACTACACTCTGCATTTCTGTTGTTCTGTTTGAACTTTTATTTGGACTTGAGATGGTCATTAATACCAGTATTTACCAGAGTTGTGAAGATCTTTAGGAGACACTTCCAAACATACACTTTGGAGAAAATTTGCTAGTCTTTAAAAATACTAATATCTTTAGGGTCTGTTACATTAAAACAACTTGTTTAGCATTTGATCTGTGAATCCAGTTCTTAACTTTTGGTCTGCCATTATACGAGACCAGAAACTGCATGGTTCTTAGGTGTTACATTACTTTAAATTTTTTCATTAGAATGTAAAGCAGAGCTAAGGCTCAAATGCATAGGAATGGCTGAGATGTAAAGGAGGAAAACTGGATATGCCTTTATTATAAAAGGGCAGTAGTAACTTTTGGACAAACTATTAAGCATAAAGAAATAATTATATGGATAGATTTATGGAAGTATTTTAGCTATTTTTTTAGTATAGCAGATTTTTAAAAGGTAGTGGAGTATATCTGCACCCTTCCTGATCATTTGTGGTACAGTTCTGCACCTTTTAGCAAGGGTTAATTTTAGCAGCGAACAGGAAGCTGTTACTCTAAACTTTTGATCCAGAACAAAAAAATGAAAAAAACTGGGTTCATGCATAGTTTTAAGTATTCATTATTTCATTCTGCTGGCTATTTGACTGATCTAGATAGCTGTCTCAGATGAGGTCAGAGTTTCTAATACAAATGGCAAAAAACCCCAAATATAATGTCAGAACTGTAGTGGAATGTGTTCTGGTCATCTCAACAGATTATTCACCATTACGGGAAAGCAGATCATCTGTTCGTTGTTCTAGTACTAAACAAAAAATTTTGACCGTATTTTCAAGTTTAGTCAACACCCAGTTTCTTGTGCAATTCATCGGAATGTGGGCACCTGACTTCCTGTGAACCTTAGAAATCTCAGATTAAGTATTTGAAATAAGGCCTCCTCATGTTCCCACAGCAGTGGGCAAGTAACTTCTTACCTAACGATCCAATGCCTTTCACTACAGCACATAAATAACAAAACCCACTATTTACAAATTTTATCTGAATGTGCCAGTTCCGCATATGAGATAGAATATAAAAGCTATGTGTCCAGAGTGTTATGCTTTTCAGAGCAGTGCAGCAGTCTATCTGCTTGGTACAGAGTTTTGAAACTGGATAGATAACTTTAACAGGAAAAAGAAAAGGAACATAGCTTGTTGATGAAGAAAATAGCAAAAAAATGAGGACTCATGTGCTGCTGATATATAAATTCCATGTGAATACATATAAGTTGTATTATCAGTCATAACAGACCACACAGAGAGCTAATGTAAACTTAATGGGAAAATCAAGGCTATTTTAAAGCACAGTTCTACATTTATTTGGAATAACTGAATGACTGCTTCAAAATGTATATAGATATACACACAAAACATATTCTTAGCCAACAAGTCATCATTATTAATCAGTCTAATGAGAATGAAATGGTAAATGATTAGCACTGCTTTTCATTGTGCAGTAGCAGAATTGTTTTGAGTGACAAAGAACAGCAGCCTTTGATAATACTTGGGGAACTCTGTGGCTTCCACTATAATTTAGTTCTAAGAACCGATTAATTTTATGACAGTTTTTCAGTAATGCCTGCTTACTGTATGAAGCATTTTTTTTTTTAATTTAATGGATTTATTTGCTTGTATTTGTTGTGTGACTTTAATACTAACAGGCCAATTCGACAAGTACTGCCACCTAGTTCCTCACCAACATCTCTGTGTATGTCTGTTCAATTTTAGTAGTTTTGCTTTGTCTGCAGGCAGGTTTCCAGGTTCTGATGCTACAGGCTACCGTGTGGACATCTCCACACTGGGAACTGGAGTAAGAGCACCTACCTCATTTCACAAATGCCATCAAAAGCCATGAGAGGGTAATGACTTTTGGGGATTACTAACAGAGACCAGAGAGGAATGTGACCTACAGGTGAAGGATCCGTATCATGTAACTAATCCCAGCATCACCTGCCATTCCCTTTCTCCTCAGAAATGGATTTCTTTAATCTAGTGTAGCAGGCAGTGAGAGTCTCCCTTAAGTTATCACCTTGGGAAACTGTTGTTCCCTGATGCATAGGGGAGCTGAACATTTAATATTCAATTGCATAGTAAAAATTATCTCCCTTCTCCTGAAAATACTAATCAGATTGCATCCTATTTCCAAAGGCCTGTAAAGATTAATTTCATGCCATGTATGTAAACTGAACTTTTGATTCCAATTTTTGTAGTTTTTTTTTTTTTTTTTTTTTACAGTCTTGTGAATGGGCCTTCGTGGCAGTAAGAATAATATATGTGCACTAATATTTTCACTCAGTGTTGCAACCTCAGTCACTTCACTAGTGCCTTAGATTGGTGTAATGGAAAGGAGAATCATGCTCATAATTTCTTCAAATACATACCCTATTTAAAACTTAAAAAAAAATATATATATTAATGAGAGGAACTTTTATTCCACAAGAAACATCATTATGATCTACACGTGCAGCTTCCATTGAAGTTTATAGGAATTTACACGTGCTTTTCTGAACTGGGTCAATTTTTTCTTTTGCATTCTGTTGAAGTTCAAATAAAGGAAAAAAACACAGACACATCCTATATATTGCAAAATCATAACTCTGGATCTCTCGTATTTGTACTGTACCTGCACAGGGTAATAATTATGATAGGTTGGTATTTTTATCAATCTGTTTTGTTCTTCCTTAATCAGCCTACACAGCCTCAGGCACATCCCAAGCCAATCGATATGTGGGACTAAGCCCAAGAGACCCATCCTTCCTACACCAGCAACAGGTGGGCAAGTTTCACATAGGTGTAATGATATAGAGAAGCTTTTGCAATTTTACCTTTCTACGTGCTGCCACTGTTATCTTGGATCAGACTGGAATCCTGAGGCTTTCAGTATTTGTCATCTGCAGATGAAATTTATTCAAAACAAAACTGAACCCTTTCAGAAACATCAATTTAGAACATGCTTCATTTCTCAGATTTATACCATCTTAAGGAGCTTCTTAATCATATTTCTTTCAATTATTTTATTTTTTCAAGCACCCATACATGTAAACTTTAAATTTTTTTTTTAGGAAAGAGAATGACTTATGTAAGGAGCAAATATTTATTTAAAAATAATTTTTTTAAAAAAGGCAAATTTTCCAAAGCAAAAGCCAAGTTACTATTTTCAAGCTATTTTTTTCCCCAGATGTTTAAGCCTACATTTCTTCATTTTAGTTGTAGAAGTTTAGTTATAGCACCAAATTCTCAGTGCAACACATCATCATCTCTAGTTTAATAGGTTTAAATTGGTGTGGTGATTTCAAATGTGATAACACCATGGTTTTGTTCCAGTTTCTTAAATCGTTTATGTTTCAAGTAGCATTTTAAGTTTTACATCTCGTTAATGCTGTAAATTTAATGTCAATTAAGTGTTTGCCTAAACTGTGAAAATACACAACCAAGATTAATGGTGACTTACAAACAAATTAGCTGCGATCAGTAGCAAAGCCATGCATATAGGGAAATACTACAGAATACTACAGAAATGCTAGTAACAAGAATAAATTCAGACCCTTTAGAACTTTTACATGTTTTATGATGTGTGCTTGTGTTGCTCATAGATCTTAACAGTAGAGGATTTCAAAATTAACAGCATGTAAAATGTAAGGAAAAAAGCTGAACGTGGCAGTAAGAAAAGGGCTGTTAAATAGACCTTGCTATTTATTTTACTGTATTTTGTTCTTAGGCTTGGGTTCCTGTGAACAGTTGCTACACCTGCCTGTTTCATTTTTCAGTAAAGTCTACCTGTTCAGTGTTTGCTGAGGTACAGCTGAAGTGTGCTTCAGCTGAAACTCCCTATCCCTACTCACTCCCAGGGCGAGGTGGCAGTATGTACCTTTTAAAGGTCACCACATGAGGAATTCAGAGAGAACCATAAAGATGACCATTTTTTCAAGACAGTTGATGATTTGCCAACTTTTTTAAAACTAGTGAGATCTAACTGGAAACATCTGTACACTTTTATGAAAATACCAAATAACAGCTAGTGGTTTTGCCAACCATTCATTTTTTTTCAGTAAATTTTCTCATGTATTGCTTTTTTTTAAGCTTTCACAGGTTGTTGTATTATGAAATGTGTTATAAGTACTATGACCTGGTTCTTTTAAAAATATATAGTGTATGTGTACTGTATTTTAAACCACAACATCTCTCTTTTTAAACACAATGCATGTAATTTCTGGATTTAAAGTGAAGCTTGACATAGTATCTTTTGAAAAGTCTCTGACATCCAGTTCATTTGAGTGTGTGCAATGATTCTTTTTTATCACTACATGTTTTTAGACAATTTTTTTTCTGAAAATTTGCTACTGCTTAAGGCCACTCCACCTTCTATGTAGTTCATTGAAAGAGTCACAAACTTCTTGTCACATGCCAGAAGGTAGTGTCAGCATGTTTAATTTTATCTTGGCTGAGTTTATGACATGTAAATCATATATAGTTTTTTTCGTGCCTCTTCTATATACTTTTGGCTTTGGGTATATTGAAATAGAAAGGACCATAAAAGTGAGAGGGATCTCAAGGGTCATGACAGGCTTTGGTGTTTACGTGCACTGTGTCTTATACTCCCTTTCATGGTAAACCATGTGGCCAGATACTTCAGGGGGAGGGGAGAATTAATTAGGCCTCACATACACTTCATAAACAGAAAAATTCCTCAATGCCACTGCCTGAAACCAATTTGTTCTAAAGTATATTGCTTTGCAGCCTCATTATATTCAAGAGCACCAACTGGTGACCCATGAGACATTTAGTAAATTCAAAATTTGTCATGATGCCATCTTTGCTGTGAATTCTCTGTTCTTTTCCAACTTACGCAATAGATGCATATCTATTCTGGCCTGAGTGGGTTTAGGGCGTGTGTGTGTCTGTGTGTGTGTGTCTGTCTCTGTCTCTGTGTGTGCTTACACACAGAAATAGGTACAAATTTAGAGAACAGTATGTACTGCTGAAACCATTTGAAAGAACAGAAAATTTTAACCAGAAAGCTTTTTCTAATGGATAAGTACAAATATATATGTGCATGTTTATTTTTCTAATGAAGTAGTTAGCTTTACTCACTTAAATGCTAAAGGCATCTCTGAGATCACAGTGCTGTATGTATTTATTACACAGAAAGAAAGGTAGAGCACTGAAATTGTCTAAACAACGTTAATAGAGCAAAGGTCATCCTTTAGTAAAGGCAGAAATGAGATGGATTTACTATGTTCTTCTATTACCTTTCAACTATTTAAAAGAGACCACTCTTCTTGTGGCAGATTTTAAATGCATTTGGTTTAAAGCAGCCAATGATGAATGAAAGGAAAAATCAAGGAGTATATGAAATAAAGGCAATCAATCATTTTGTATTAGTAGACAGAAATTCTAAATTAGAAAGCCAGTGGATTTAGTTCCAGAGAAGTCTTTTAAACATTCACCATACCCTGTAATGGACATTGACCCCTTAAGAATAAATATTGTCACTGGTACATTTTTTTACTTCATTGGAGGAGTCTTTGTGAAGATTTATTCTCTTTGGTTATGAGAAATATTGGCATGTACAGTTGAGTACTTTTTGTTGTTGTTAAAAAGAAGCATTATGTAACCTGTTTAAATTACAGTAACCACAATAAATTTGAAAGTTACTAATGTATTTTGCAAGATGCGCTTACCTGGAGTCTTTTCACAAAGTGACAGTTTGATAGAACTTCCATTAAACAAATCATAGCACAACCTATCTGGAATGCTCTCATTTAGATGGAAAGCACTGAATAAAACTTTGAGAGACAGTGCCTAATAGCACACATAGTAGCAGCGCATTTTCTTTTACAGATCTGGATACTGTGAAAAATATGCTTTTTACATGCATTACTTACATGCTATGTTGATAGTTAGGAAGGCAAGGTTCTGATGAGGAATTATAACAATGCAGTCCGCTTTCTGCTGCAATTGTTGTTGGGTCTTGTTACCTACCTTGAAATGCCAGGTGTTTCTGTATGCTGACATGAATATTCACAAAACATAGCTCTTGCTTCAGAGGCATCTAGGGAATCACATGTATCTTATAACTTTGTGGTAAAAGAGTAACATCAACCCTGGTCTTAACAGTCTATTACAAGCTGTTAATTAGCACTTGGTTTGTTTTTCTTGATTCATCGTCAGCTTCTGAGGGTTGTTAAATATTGATAATGTAACTGCAGGGAGGGCACTGTAGGAAGGGTCACGGAAAGTAATAAGGGCAGGTAACTAACTGAGTAAGTTTTTCTTAATTTTATTATTGGTGGTGGGTGGGATTATTTTATGAAGTCAAATCTAGTACTGGGTGCTCTTCATCTGTGCTGAGAAATGTTTTAAATGCACTGCACATAAAAAAAATGTTTGGATAATCCTCACAATTATATGGGAGCACTTCCCCCCCCCCCTTCTTTCTCTGATTTTCATCTACTGAAATGTGTGGTTTCTAAGCAACAGACTGAGAAGACTGAATCAAATTCAGTCTTCTACAAGGGGACACAGTTCCTTGCCAGATTCTAGATATGTCTCCATTCTTTTGGCTAAATAATTTTAATGGAGAGATCATTAGTTCACTAACAAAGTCTAAATGACCAGAATTCTCATAGTTATGAGAATTCTCATGGTAATGGAATTTCTGTAGCCTTCTTTTATTACTGTTCTCAACTTCATGATTTTTTCATGCTCTTGAAATAACGGACACTTAGAGACAGGTTGATGTGGTTTCTGGCTATAAAAACTAGAATGGTGACAGAAATACTAGTCATACATTTTACCCATATAAACAGTATGAAAATGTGGATGGATAGATAGACATTAATATTTTTAGCAATTACAGACCAATGGTTTAATAATTAATATTTCTGTTGGAATGAATGAAATAACTGACAGGTTTTCATAGAATCCTAGAATCATAGATTTCTTTCTTGGCCATTTATTTAATTTTAATACAACTTGGAGCCTTTATGGGTAATACTATTTTTAATTATAAAATATAAACAAATGGGATAGACATTGAGGTCTGTGAAGACAATGTCGTCTAGAGCTTTCCTGTCTGTTCAAGTAAATTCTAACTAATGCTGGCCCAGTTACTGAGGAGCTAGTGAAATCTTCCAATATTTACGCTGATTAATGCAGTAACATGGTTTTCACAAGAGCTTGGACTTTCTGGATGTGGTGTGTGGTATGCATGATTTTCACACGGCTTTGACATTTATGAGTGAGGCATTTGCCATGCGTGTAGTAGTAAGAAACACTTCAGGCCTCTAAAATGGGAAATCAGAAAACAGGAGACAGCTCTTTATTTCCTACTAACAAATGCCCTGCCTCTCTGGTAGGTAGTTGTTCTTACCAGATGCATCCACTAGTTATTGAATCACACAGTACAAAATGGAGTTCTCTTTGTAATATTCATCATGAAAATTGTAAACTTAAATGTCCACTGAACATGGAGTATCCATTTGAAAACTCTTTTGGGTGGCTGTTGCTTTTGCTTTCAGCAGAAGGCTGAAAGAAGAACACAAGTGGATTCTTAAACAGAACTTCTCAATAAAGCCAGGAAACAGGTTATCAACACTTAAGCTGTTCTTATTGTGTCCCTTATCATAATTGACAGTTTGACGTAAAACTAGGTCACATGACCACCAGGGAGGTATGTAAATGGATAAGAGGTCACCTTTCACATATGCCTGCTGGAAAGGAAACACATTTAAAGGAAGTTTTAAAACAATAGCAATATGCAAATACTGAGTTTTATGGGCTTTTCTCAACTAACAGAAACTATAGCAGTCTCCTCTTACACTTTCCAAAATATATATCTACTTTCACTAGCGATAACAGAAGCTTGGAATTAATGTTGGACAGCCACTCTTTAACTAGGAGTATACAAAACATGCTTGAAAATTATTCAGACTATGATTAAAGATTGAGCAGTTGACTGGAGGTTTTTAGTGTGCTTAGAGTTTGCATACTTAAAACTCTGCAGGATGGTTGTGCTTGGAAGGTCCCCAGTTTAAACTGGAATGGCAGCTGTTGTGAAATCTAGCTCTTGTGTAGGACTTCAGTGTGTCTCACAGCAGTAGAAAGTGCAAATCACTTCCCTGGCTTCTTGCAGAGGGCAAAACAGGAGCAGGGAGGTGGCTGACTTTCAGGGAGGTGGAAGAGTTAGAGGAAGTACTTGGTCTACTGTTCTGCTTCTGCTTGGGCGTGTGGCCCCTTCACATGATGCAGCTAAGGCAGGTGAGGGAGTTGCACTGCCTCCTTGGAGAAAAATTTGCAGCAGGCTTTGTGCTCCCTCCTACTTCATGCCTGCAGCAGTGAGGACCTATCACAGGGCTGCAAGGCCACTGCAGCTCCGCATGTCAGGAAATGGCTGGGCTGCCTGGTGGGTTCCCCATCTGCTGCGAGGCTGGGCATCCTTTTCCATTTCAGAATACAGAGCTATGTTCTTTATCTGTGTGGTTAGGTCAGAGATAAATATAAAAAAAAAGATTGATAATATTGTGTGGATCGTAGGTGTTACTGAAATGGGGTTCATGTGGCTTGCCTTGCTGAAAAAACAAAGCCATAGGACTGAAAAAAAGGCTTCTGGAAAAGGCTTTTCAACATGTCACATTCCAAATCAAACCTCTTATTTTGCATATTTTTCAGAAAATAATGTTTTTTCAATGTTTATTATTAATGTCTCATATGTACTGTTTCTTAAGTCCCTCTACTGAGGAATCTAAGTTTTCTCAAGAAGCCTTCAAGTAGTATCCTGCTTCTCCCTTTCATATGTCCTGCAAAGACACACTCTTAGGTGGCCTACTGTGGGTGAGAGTGAATGTGTCTTCTTGTCTCCAGCTAGCACTATGGAAAGATTTCAGATGTCAGTTTACTCTGAGGACTCTTAACTAGCCTGAAAATTTTCATTATGACTCCAGACAACATATAGCACTCAAAATACTGTACTAAAGTGTCCTACATCCTTCCAAAGCTTGGTACTCATGTCAGGTCTGTGCCCTTGGGCTTTCACTACTGGACTGTCCGGACCTCCTCCACCTGGACTGTCTGGCCATCCTCCAGGGGAAGCATTCCCACTGCTGTTATGAGCAAACATCTTCTTCCATCAAGTGGAGCCAGGGCACATAGAGCTCTTTTAAGCTTCTGCAGACTTTTTACCCAGAAAGCACTCAAAATACTTGATGGATGCAGATTCAGACTTTGAAAGTGGTATTTCCACATACTTTCAAAAGTGCATTTCTAAATCTTAGACATCCTGATCTCTAAGGAGGAGTGTTTTGCGAGAGGAAATTTTATGTGATGGAGGAAAACCATGATTTTCCTGGAAATTTAGTTTTTAAAGACAACACGGCAGTTATGTGAGCCTGCTAAGGAGTGTGGAGCAATAATCTTTAACATTGCGAAGGTGGTCTTCAGCACAGCTGGTGCAATTCTGGGCTTATCACAGAAGCTGTTGTCGTACAGACCTGTAGTTCTTCAAGGTGGTGTCAGTATTTCAAGTATTTCAGTTTATACTACCTGTAAATCTGGTGTAGCACAAACCTTCATATACATGTGTGTGCGTGTGTCTACAGTATATATATAAAATGTACATATTCTATTATTACCATGACAGTATTTAGAGGTATATGCATTGACATATGTACTACTAACATTTATGAAACTGGTTTGCAAAGCTCTTTTTGGAACTTCCTTAATGATAAATTTAACACATTAACTGTGCATGTGGAAAGTTTTTATACAGACTGTAGGAAGAATATAATGACTTATTGCAGAAGCTGATTTATTAAAATGTAATGTATCATTCCCTTATTGATTACTCCAAACAACAAATGCAATCAGCTTCTAGAGTAAGCTAAATGCTTCCATATTTTTGAGCTAGACCTAAGTATATAAAATCATTTAATAGCACTGAGTTTGTGATTTTAGTACCTTTTATGGTTCTAATCACCCAAAGGGCTTTTATTCATAGATTTTCTGTTTTGTGAAAGAGGATGAGAGGGAGAGGTTTAATCTTTCAGTCGTGTTTCAGCTGAAAGTGAATTTTTATATCTAAGTTAATTAAAAGATTTCAGATATGCATCTGTAATGAAGATTGTGACATTTTTAAGGGTTATAGCAGAAATACGTCTACTGTACACTGAGTAACTGAGCTGACATATTTTACTACATCTTCAATATTAAAATCGGGTTTACAATACTGTTTTGTGTAGTGTCAAAAACAATATTTACTTACCCCTTTCTTTAAACATATTTAATATATTATTCACAGTTACCTCTAGCGAACTTTTGGACTACATGTTTCCTTTTCTGGTTAATATCACTTGGTTTAGTCATGCTTTTAATGGCCTTTAGAAGGTCCCTTGGAGTTCTTCAGATAACAAACAAGAAACAATCCCTATGAAAACATCAGAGACTAACTTTTCCATTTCTCAGACCTTAACAGCAGGAAGCTTACGAGTCTTAACAGCCAGACAGGGTCAGATTTGCAATATTGTCATGTCCTCAGCATTTGTATTTTTCAGGAAAAGACTGCAATTAATTGTGCTTCTGTGAAAATAGTTTGTTGTAGTTTGTTTGCTATAGCCTGCGCTATCTAAAGACTGTGAATACAGATAAAAAAAAATAAAGTGCATCAAATGCAATGAAACTCAACAACAACATTATCTTCAATTCAGAGTGCTGTATCATATATAATGGTACAGCAGTTTGTATACAGCACGACTATACGGAGGTTAAAATGTGTGTTTTCTTTGCAATCCAGATAAGCTCACTTTTTTAAACTTAAAACCAAGCAGTGTATCTTTTCAATAAATCTGCTAATGCTATAGGACAGCTGTTAAATAAACAAAGCTATAGAGAGTTGCTTGAAAAATCCATGAAGGCAGTACTGACAATCTGGGAAGAATTTGTTTCAGCTAACATTTAGTACATTTCTCATCATATTAAAATGCAATTAAGTATTTTAAATTGTATTATACTGAGTCTAAAGCAAGATTAGATTATCACCCCTTGCTAAGTAATACCACTTTCAGTAACAGTAGATTAATAAACTTCAATTACAAAACACCTTTACCCTTCTTAAACAGCTAGAGGAGGACATACAGTTTCTTTAATTTGGGCAAATTTTCTATAAATTGCATGACTTCTATGTTTCATGAAATGCATGCTACAATATATTGATTATATTTGACCTTTACTTAATACACATTATGTAGAGCATTGCTTAGAGAAAACAGCATATTTATTTCCTTTCTTAAAGTATCTTGCTATTGAATATTAACATTTCCTTTTATTCCAGCTCAGTTTGTGATCTAATAATGGCTAATTGTTATGTGCTAAATGCTAGGTACTCTTTTATGCTTTATTGATAGAGGAACATGTTAAAGTAGCATTATCATAAACAAATCTATAGGCATTTATTTCTCAAAATAAGTTATTTTTCTTTCTTTGTTTTATTTTTTTATTTAATTACTTCTTGGGAAAGTAAGGCTTTTGCCATGTACAGTACTAGGTTGCATGTATTCATTTAAATACTAAAAACTGTAGTACTGCTCAATCCATATCTGACTGCTAGGTTTCAATTGACAGCTGAGAATTTGTGACTGGACCATGAATCAAAACGGCAGGCATTTATACCCCAGTGCCAGTGAGGATACATTGGGAATTACTTGGCAAAGGTAACATTTTAATTATTTCCACCCCTACACAACCTCTAAAAAAGTTGCATTGAGCTACAGTATCTGTTTTAGCAGCCCTCCAGAGGAATATGTGACAGCATTTGATCAAAACATACATCTAATATTTCTCCCGTACACGTTCAGGTTGTCTTTAGTGTAAGCTGAATTTAAAAACTACCTTAACTAAGCACCTGGAATGGCATTTTTGTGCTCTCAAATGCAAAGAGTTTGCAAATTTAAGGGAGTACTAATCTTAGGCTTTATATATTAAAATATCATTTGCAGAATTAAAGGTCATATTTTGGGGGTATTAGTGGCTAACACAAAGAAAATGGTGCTGTTAGAGGTATAGATGAGTCTAACAGTGAATGTCTAAGGTCGTGGTGGTTTTGCACAGTTAATCTGACTAATCAGCTCGTGGAGACCTAGATCACTAATGTGTACATGAAAGTAAGATATAAACCATGTTATTTTTAAAATAAATATTTTTTTAAAAATTAAGAATGATTTACACATATGAGAGCTTCTTTTTCTGTGGGGAAAAAAAAAATTAAACACATAGCCATTAACCTTTGATACATTAATAAATTACTTATTATAATCTTTTACATCTCCTAGTATTAATGAATTATGGTGAAAGTAGAAGTGTGTTTGGCTAAATAGGTGTGTAAACAAAGCATTATAATTATGATACATCAGTTTTTCACCTCTTTATTGTGCAAGTTTGTCTATAACAGTCAACACTTAATGAGGGTTATATGTGTAAAGCTTGTGAATTGGAAGCCTGTTACATGAAGTATTAGCTACTCACTCTCAAATTTAAATAGCTTTCAGACATTTGTGAGCACATGAAAGTATATGTACTTCTGAAAAGTTTGTGTAACTATGTGTGTGAGTGCGTATATATATTATGTACAAAATGTCCTTTTATACACTGTATTATACAATGGATTGCTAGATTTGTGTGTGGTTTGTTTTTTCTTTTTTTTAGTATCAACTTGGAAAGGTGATTGTGGAATTAGAAAATTAGTACTGTTTACAAAACTGAAGTTTAAATGCCTTGAATATTTTTGCTTTACATTTCCTTTTTGCAATTTTTCTGAAATAGTAGTTTAAACCTGGGAGAATTGTGGCAGAAAAGCAAGGTATTGTCATTTATTCTCTTATGGATTAAATGGCACAATGGAAAGCTAGTTAATGGATTCACTTCATCTCCTCCAAGGGCTATGATTCACATTATAAATCCCCATCATGCAGTAAGTGCTGCAGTTTTCAATGTCCTGGCAAGAATGAATCCAAACTGAGCTAGTATAGCACAGAGAGGGTGATTTATTCTCCCAGTACAAAAAGGTGTTGCTTTTTCAGGGCATTGACAGGTGTTAGGAAATTATATCGCAACTGCCTCTCTAAGAATATCCTTGAATGGTTTAAATCAGTCATCACTCAACACTCCTTTAAAGCCATGCCAGTTTATACAGGCTGAAGCACTGTCCCGCTGTTTGTTGAATTCTGTTCTTCAGTACCCATCACACAAGACCCTTGGACATAAACTATGGAAAGAAGAAGAGGAAAAATACTACTAGGTTGTGACCAAGGAAGCTTTGGTGATGAATACAGGCATGTGCCATGATCCACTCACCTTTGTAGACAAAACTGCTTTCTAGGTCGCTTCCAGAGTGCTGCCTGTCACTTTGACCCTACCAACACACAGAAGTGCTGCCAGATGAGCTTGGGCCCAATTTCTGCCACTGGCATCTCTTTACAGGCCCAGGCTGTGCTTACTTGGCCTTGAATTAAAGCACAGCTTTCGAGGACAAAGAAGCATACTGTTATACTTCCTAAGTTGATGACTTTTAGGATTTAAGCTTTGGAATGTTACATTCTTCAAGTCCCATGTAGGTGAGGATCTAAGAAGACAAATGATACCTTTGCAGGCTAAAGAGCAGTGAGACCTTCTAAAGCTAAAACTAACACGCACAGGGAAAATAAACAAACAAAAAATCCCCATATTGCTAAAGGAATTGTTGTTCAGTGGCGAAAAAAAATAACAACTGTTCTAATCCAGACAATGAAATTCTTACCCTCAAAGTGGTTTGATAAATGTTTGATTTGTGTGATTTCTTCAAATCTGCAGTGCTTGTTTTGATGGTACTTGATGTGACCTTTTAAACCAGGGGTTTTTTGTTTGTTTGTTTGTTTTTTTCTCTCTCTTTTTTTTTTTTTTAAGTATAACAATTTTTCAGAAATATCATTGACCCCAAGAAGGTAAAAAAGTTGGCAGTGGCTCAAGTTAGCTGTCCTGTTTCTACAGAAATCAAGTGGCAGAGGTAGCCAAGCTGAAAGCATTGCTGGTGAACTACAGCTTGGAAACTTGGAGGGAGTGAATGACCATAAAACCTCTGTTACTTCTGTGTTCTTTGCCTTATTAGTAGCTGCCTGTCATACCTGATAGTAGATATGATGCATAGATTTCAAAATGCATTTTGTGGGATTTTTTTTTCATATAAAACAGTGTGTCTATATGCAAAAGATTGAAGTATGACAGTAAACATGAATAGTACAAGAAAAAAACCAGACAAACCACAAACAATCCCCCAAAACTTTAAGTTATTGATGCACCATTTTCTTCAAAACTAGAAGACTTGCGAGGAACAGTGATAATAAAAACTAGGCTCATAATTTGCTCAGGTGAGTAGGTCCCAGTTGTTCTCAGTTATTTGGTAAGATATTTAGAAATAGTAATTTTTATTTTACTCTTCCCATTACCATTATTTTTGTTGTTGTTGTTGTTGCTTACTTACAGCATTTATGGTATTTATTTTATGTCTGCTAAACTTTGAAGAATATTTATGCACACTAATATAATTAAGTTCTCAAGTACTTTTAAGATCATTTAGGTCTTTTTTTTTTTTTTTTCAGTACATACGAAGGAGATACTTAGACTCCATTAAAAAAAACCCTAAACCTTCTATTCTCATAACCACAGTTCTGCCACTATAACTGTTTTCCTAGAGACAGAAGGTGAGGGGAAGCTGTGAAAATCTGTAAGGCTCGTTTAGGAAAATACTGTCTTGAGTTGCCATGTGAGAGCAAGAGCATATGCAACAAGTAAACTCAAGACATGAGAGTGAGAAAAAAACGTGTGCGTCTAAGTCTGATAACATGAGCTTGAGCCTGAATCTCAGCCACTCATGACGCCATTGATCTTACTTCCAGTGGGGCCACTCATAAAAGCTGGCATGATGGGTCTTGCTCTCAGGAGAGTATTCATGAGTATATCATGAGTATTTTCAAGTCTTTGACAGACTGTAAGCAAATTTTCATTACCAAAGCGTACATTTTAACTCAGCTATTGAGAAATATATTTTTATTCCCCACTATTGTTATTTATAGTCTTTTTTTTAAACAATTTTTCTGTGAGAGTTTAACTGTTGCTCTGGCATTACATTTACACTGCCCAGGCGAATGCCGTAGGTTTCCTGCTTTCTGTGTGTTATCTTGACATATAAGCACAGTACAACAGCTGGTTTGTTCCAGGAGATGCTGAGGGCAGCTCTGTTCTCAGAGTGCTGAATTTATTTCTCAGCTCTAGCTGTAGGGCTGTTCAGCTTTCTAAGCATCATCTCCTCCCCCAGCTCCTGAAGTTTATGATAATCACGCTGATAAGCAATCAAATGGGATAGTCTTGGATTTTTGGAAGAGGTAGCGGGGGTATTGAGAATGGGTGCAGATTGCTTTTGTAGCACAATACCTTGTGTGTGTTTGGTACTGAGTGAATACAAAGATAAAGTAACACAGTCAGCAGCATTGCTGTGGCAGTCGCATTTTGGCAAATACAGACACCTGTTAGAGCAAAGGTTCATAGCCTCCAGCCCCCCCTACCTCCTCGCCCCAATCTCCTTGGGCAGTGTTTTGGAATAGAACTATCATTTCATTACATTATAAGAATAAAAATGCTGAAGTATCCTAATCGTTAATATATTCATAGGAAGAAAACCTAGTGATTTCTGGTCTTTATCAGTTTAAATTGCTAACTCTCATAGTTTTGTCTGACTCTGTAATGCAGAAAGATGTGCAGAACATTATGTTTCCTCCTCATCTAGGCAAACATCTTCAGAACACTTCCTAAGAAATTAATTGTGTTCAGGCCAGACTTGCAAGCTGCCATCCCACAGGAAATGGGTCAGTGATCCATTAAGATGCCATTAGATAAACCAATTTGGAACTTAATCTCTAAATTAACCATGCTCCATACTTGAAGCATACTTGAGAGAAAGAAAAAAGTTTATGTTTGAATCGATAGGGGAGCTGAAGCGTGAAGAAGGCTGTTTGTTTTTTCTGTAGCTGTGGTCACGTCTCAAGCCGTCTGGTAACCAGGAGAAACCAGACATGATGTAATTCCAGATTGAACTTGAACTTCAGGGACTTAGAATGGGGGAACAATGGACCATAGGAATCAATAATGTCCATTTTCCACATGATTATGTTTGGAGCTTTAAGTTAACCTTTATGGGAGAAGCAGCAAGGACTGCACTGTGACCAAAATGAATGAGATGATGAAGAAGCAAGATGTTAAAGTAAAGAAAACAACTTCAGTAATATTTTCTGAGCAGCACTGCAGATTCCAGTAGGATTAGAAAAGTTCCCGCTCTGCAGTGAACTCGTTGCCTGTTCTGAGCACTCTTTGTTCACTTAGGTAGGACAAACTTAATCTTATGTTTCCTGTCAGATGATTTTTGGCAGCACTGCTAGGGAAGGAGGAGCATATTATAGGATTCCCAAGTGTAAACTGTAACTTTAACCCTTTGGTTACTCTGGTTTTCTACTTGATCACCTTACCTCCAATTGTTTCTTGTGAAGCAGTAAAACTACACTGTTGGGCTTTGGAGATTTTTTTTTTTTTTTTTTTTTTTTTTTTTTTTGGTGCAGTTAGGATTATCTGCATTATTATTTAGTCATGGTAATTTGATATATAAACTTTTACTCATATTTTTTAAAAGGGCTGAAGTAAAAAAATGTAAGAGTTTAAAATTGGAAATGATAGTGATTTGGGGAAAAAGCAGTGTAGATGTGCAAAGTTGAGAGTCAGTTTTTCATAGGTGAACCAATGGTCTCTGGTAACTCGAGGCCATGTTCTCTGTGGTTTGGCTTTATGGGAGGCAGCCTTCCAAATGGTCACAGCCCCCTCTGTGCACATGCATGTTTTCAAACCCTCTTTAGCTCTGTCCCTGCATCAAACACTTATGCATGCATGGTCCAGAGCACAGCATGAACATGCACATTCCTCTGGGCCTTTCCTCTGCTGTGGATTTTGTTAGTGAATGTGGCCTCTTCCTGATCTTTCCTTACCTTTTTTATTTTGTTTAGAGTTTTGTTCTTTTGCTACAAGGTCACAAAAAGGGGTCTGCAGGGAGTAGAAAACATATCTTTACAGCAGAATTCCCTTTTACCTTCTCTGGGCATAAATCAGTAGGTCTTTACCTCCTCCATCTGCTAGATAGGTGGTATGTGCCCAGGAAACTCTAAAAGTTGTCCCAAATTAGACTGAAATATATTTAATATATCTCTTGAAATAAATGCCCACCTTGGAGATGAAATTTGGCAGCTCTTTAACCACAAATACTGGTTTAGAATGGTAACAGAAGTACCACATTAAGCAGATGCCAGAGAGGTGGTTATTCTTTTGGCATAAATGCACAAGTCAGACTTTAGCCAGGGCACTGAGGTTAGCACAGTTGTGTTTCCAAAGTTCATATGATCTTAGCCATTTAAAAGAGTAAAGTTCCCTGTGTGGGTGAGCACTTGCTTCGTACAGAGATAGATAAACCTTGCTTGGTGACATGCTAGTGCCCCTTCCTTTGTCATCGAAGGCGTTTCTGCCTTTTCTCTCCGAAGACTGACGTGGTATGATCTGATCTACCTTGTCTAAGGTAGTGTTTTCATGCAACAGTGTGGTAAAGCTGCAAGAGGGAAAAACTGGATAGATGTGCTTTCCAAATGGTGAATATACTCTTACAGACTTCTGAAGCTGTAAAAGAAATCAGGTAGTAACTGCTGGAAAATAAGAATCTTAAAATCCTTTGGTTTTACTCAGGTCTAATCAGATTTAGTATTATTTCATTTAGTTAATTGTTTAACATTATTATATTCTTTATATTATTATAACCTCCAAAGCAGACTGTATATACATACAATGTTAGTACTTCTAGTGGTCCATTCCAGTAATATTTTAATCAGAGGTTCTTGAAACAGCAATTATTATCTTTAGGAGGAAATCATGGCAGAAGTCTTGATTGAATTAACATGTGAAAACTGTAATGGGAACTGTAATGGAGGATGTTAACCCTGTAGGATGCTTGCAGAATTTTCCTTTGCTATTTTATGATGTTTGAAAAGAAAAATGCATTATACTTGCTGCGGGTAGGGAGGGAACTGGTGAATGTATAACACACCTGATAGTCTAGTTATGCTGAGAGAAAACTGCTTCTGGTAGTGAAATGACTTAGAGATATAACGCTTCAGGAAGGTGGTTCTGCAAACCATAATCTCTCTCACAAAGGCTACTAGTCTGAATCTTACAGCAACATCTGATGGTGCTTCTTGTGTAATTTTCTTCAAAACTTAACCTAGGCTTTTTGGAGGTCTCACTTCATATTCCAAGGGACAGACATTTATATTATGACCTTTGTCAGTGCAGGGCCCATAAATTTCCTCAGGAGCAGTGAGCTGGAGAGTGGTGTAGACCTGCTTTATTCTGCTCACACATAAAAAGCTTTTTTATCTGAAGAACAAGCAGTGTGGGCAGAGTGACCTGTCATTAATTTCTGCAAGGAGAACCAGCTTGCTTGTGTCCTGGACAATGGAATGAGTTTTCACTTACCTGGTGCTGAGGCAGATCATTGCCTCTGCTTTTATAAAACCAAGGGCTGGAAGTTTACCTAGGACTTACACAAACCCCACATAGCGTGGTGAAGGGAAAGGTGTTTTCCCTTCATCTCCTGCCATTGCCATCCATGCGGGCCCCCAGACAGAGTTTGGCGGTTGTATCCGGACTGGTCTGGCCTGAGATATGAGCTACACCAAACTGCAGTATGATAAGGTTAATTTCTAAAATACAGCTGGAGCTTATTATGCCTTGAAGATAATGGCTTTGGAAGTGCTAGCACACAGAAGGGGTGCCCTGTCCTTCTTGGCTGCCAACAGGGCCAACCACTGCCCAGAGGATGCATGCAGATCAGGGGCTTCAGCCTGCCCTCAGAGATGTCGTTGATGCGTTTTCCAGCCCCCGTGTAGCTGTCCTGGTGCCACAGGTTCTCGGCTGCCTGTACCACCGTCTCTGGCCAGCAGCAGGAGGATCTGCACAAGCAATGTGAGGGGCTTCCAAAACTCCGGGGGGCTATGCACAGTGTTAGCAAGCATTTATTACACCCTGAGGATGGATAGGCAGCACTAACAAATTTGTAGTAATCTACATTTTTGTCATGGCTGTAATATAGGGTGGGACACTTAAAGTTTTAAATAAAAACCTATATTGAATTTGTAGGTCATAGGCAACAGCAGTCCTGTTAGTAACATGCTGCAACTTATTTTTTTTGAGCACTTGCCATGAAATCATGACCTCTATCGCCGATATGAAGTAGTAGATAAAAAAGCTGTTACAAATAGTAATCTGCTCTTTGTTAGCACTGGCTTCTTTCTTCCACCGATAGTATTCATTAGAAGGCCGTCAACTTTAAAACAAATAAAAGTCATATATATATTTGTATCCAACCATTGAAGTGCACTGTAAGTCTTCAGAAAGATAACCTGCAAGCTGTATATTTAGCCTTTGAAAGAGAAATTGTTTAAATGGTATGCTGACCTTTTAGTTAGCGCTCTATTTTGTTTCAAGTTGCTAAACACTGTAAATCCCATGTAACAGGACAGCAAAGAACTGTGCACTGTAAAACATGTATTCAGACAGATTCTGAGCAAAGAAGACTGCTTGAGGGTTTTATTTTTATGTTTTTTTTTTTTACTAGTTCTTATTTATACAGACTCCAGTGCTTGGAAATGGCCTGCATTGTGTTACTTCAGAATTTACTTCTTAACATCACTAAAATGTGAAGAGGAAGGAACAAAAAATTATTAAGGAAGTTGAAGAATAAGCTGAAACAGTTAAATCCCTTAAATGAGGTTCTGGTGTTCAATTTCTTTTTTGAAAGATAATATTTTTCCTCAGATCCTATTGGACAAATCATTCATACATAACTGGATTTATGCCTTTGTGAACATTTCAAGGTTTGCGGTAATGGTCAGTAGAATAAGGCCAGCTTCTGAAAATATAGAAAAGGTTCTTTTAATTTCTGAAGACTTTGAAACTTCGCATATGTTCAGGTGACCTTCAAGAATATAACTATTTGGGAAAAAACCCACCCTGTTGAATAACATTTGTACTGCAGACATTCAAAATATATTAGGATATTCATATTTCTTATATTTCCTTGAGGAAAAAAAAATAGTCCTGCTCTCTTCAGAATCTGACCCTCATTGAGACAAGTAGGTGAGCAATTCTTCACCCACTTTTTTTATGTGTAAAACGGAGCACCTGAAAATGAATTTTTTTTGGAATCAAAATAGTAAATTAGCACGTTTAGAGAGGTAAAGAGTATTAAACAGGAGTAAATGACAGAAACTGTATTTTTTTTAATATAAAAGACCTGAGGAACACGTCCCCTGGTTTTTACAAAATAAGTTAACCTCTTTAATGTTCGTACAGGAGCAACTGAAAGGATTACATAAGTCTGCCAAGTGAAGTGTATTTATTTTGTGCACATTTAGAGTAGATAAAAAGGGTCTGTTTTCCTCTTTACACCCAATGCCACAGAAGTGCATCTGCTCAACCAGTGACTGAGCAGTGCAGAGGGCTGACCAAGGACAGAGAAGGAAGAAAAGTTCCAGCATCTGTCCTAAATAAAATATAGGTTGCAGGTTTTAGTCTTCAGATGTGGTATCATGGAATTTATCGGTGTAATCCCAATCCCAATGTGAATTCCCAAGTAAGCCATTGTGTTTGTGGAAGCACCTATTGTGAAGAACTCCTCTATACAATGCATTGTGGAGGAAGCACGTTAGCACACTGTGTGTCTAGGTCTGGTGTCAGCTGTTTGGCAATGACTGCTAACATAATGATGCTGTTTTTCTTCTGAATAAACTTCGTCTGAAGTCCATTATTACTGGGTTGCCAGAAACACATCCAAGGAAAAGGCTGCTCAAGGCCTGCTCTGCTTACTGAATAGAGGCAGCTGAGATCTTTCTTTGAGTATCCATCTTGCAGCTACTGTTTGGTACAGCATCTTAGGTGCCTGGTAAACACGTGAATGATAAGTTCTGAAGTCATTACATTGTCTTCAAAAATATTTTCTTTCTCAGATGTTTGTAAAAAAAAATCACGGTGCTTGCTGCTACCCTTGACTCACTGTTACCGTTGGTTCCAAGCGTTTATACGATTGGGCCCTGAGATATCCAGTGTTCCTTGGGCACTGACATCCTTTGGGAAAAATCCTTACAGAAAGCAGGTTTTTTTTGTTTTGTTTTGTTTTGTTTTGTTTTGTTTTGTTTTGTTTTGTTTGTTTTGTTTTGTTTTGTTTTGTTTTGTTTTGTTTGCTTGTTTGTTTGTTTTTAATATTAAAGTTTCTCTGTTCTCATGGGGACCCAGGCACTTCAGAGACAAATCCTGGGACTGAGAGAAGACAAACTGCCAAGTTGTAAGAGGGTAGCAAATAGCCCAGGAACTGTAACCACTGAACCTCTAAATGTGTTCTTGAAAAGAGCAAACCTGCACATTGTTGTGTATTTCATTAGCTCTTAAGTAACATCTGTGGTGCCATATTGTGTCACTTGTGTGGTTTAGTTGTGTTTGCTCTGTATATTTGCATCTGAAATTTTTGGGGGCTCTCATAGACGAAGAGGACACTTAGTGTAACACACCAGTAATACTACTTGCAACTGAAATCAATGCAATTATTTTTCTTTCAAGTAAGTCTATACATCCACAAAGAGAACTGTGAAGTAGAATCTCGAGTAATTTTGTTTTCTTATTTTAAGTAGTGTTATTAATAATGAATATTGGCTTAACACTGAATCAAATTCATTGCGTTTTAGTTTTTGAAACATATTAATTTTTTTTTTCCCCCTCCTTCTTTTTCTCTCTTGCTATCTCTTTCTCCTTTTCAACAGTCCTGGTACCTGGGCTAGCTTGGTTCCTTTTCAAGTATCAAATAGGACACCGATCCTGCCGACAAATGTCCCAAATTATGGTTTGAACATAATTGGAGAGCCTTTCCTTCAAGCAGAAACAAGCAACTGAGGGAAAAAAAAAAAAATTGAAAAAGTAAAAAAGAAAGGAAGACAGGATGAGAAAAACAACTGAAGAAAGAAGAAAAAAATAGACCAGCAATTACAGCTCTTACAATCACTAATTCCCTTATGGTTGAAACTGAAATGACATAAAAAGGGTCGATGATATTTCACTGATGGGTTAAATGCAGCCTCTGCTAAGTAGCCTTTGTTATATGAAGTCTGCTGGGAAATAGATGTTCTGTCTCTGACACTATATTTTAACTGACTTTCTAGATGCCTTAATATTTGCATGATAAGCTAGTTTTATTGGTTTAGCATTCTTGTTGTTTACGCATGGGATCACTATTCCTGGTTATCTCACAAAACAAAGGCTAGGCAGCAGCAAGAGAGCTGCAGGAGGACAAGGGCTGTGAGCCAGCCATTTTCTCAACACTGATTACTAAATGTTTTAAAAATAAGCTCTGTAGCCTTTAGTTAACAGTATGGATTATTAAACTTTGGCCCTTAATTCAGCCTTTTCTAGTGTGTTATGCAGTTTGAATTTCTCAATCCGTATGAACACACGGGCTCTATGGAAGAAATGCCTCTACGCAGGTGTAAGTGTTATCTCTTCATGCAACAGTAAAAAAAAAAAAGGAAAAAAAGTGAACGTTTTGCCCACTAAAAAGACATTTACAGAGGCAAGTGCAATTTAAATAGCCTATCTAAGGGGTCATCACTATAAGTCCTTCAGCCCTTGGACTCTAAATTGAGGGGACTAAAAATAGAAATAAAAATTGCTTTGAACAAACTTACTTTTCCCCTCAGTTTTTGAGGGCATTAAAAGGCATTGAATCAAGACAAATCATGTCCTTGAGAAAACAGAATCAATGGAAACACAGCACTTATGTTGGTTTAGCTGCTGCCTCCACAGAGGGGTAGGATTTATTTATTTAAAGTTACTGGTTGCATCAATAACCCATAGGGTTTACATGTTTCTGGAAAATCTGCTTCATAGAGACAAAGAGATAGGCAAATCCATGTCACAAGGGCAAAGCTTACCGTTTACAAACTGGTAATACCAGGATGGGGATATGTTATATATAAATAATGCACTCAATGTAAGTCTAATTACAGGGTGCTGAAAACTTGCATGGTGCTTTCAGAAGTTAGCCTTGTTCAACAATTTTCACATATTGACAGAAATATAACGTGCATGGGCAGACATTTTGCCTCTATGTCTCTTTAAAAAAGGAAAATTATTAAAATACTCTTTCCAGTAATCCTAATTTGCACGAAGATATAATGTCCACATTACGTGCCTTGCCTTGAAATCTAAAAAATGGAAAAAAAAAAAAAAAAAAGGAAAAAAAACCACAAAAAAATTGACATCATTACACTTGTTTTGCTGCATTTATTATCATTTTAAATCTTTACCATTTTTATGACAAAATATTTTGTACTCCAGATGGGAAAAAAAGTGTGACATCATGGATTTTTTAGACAGTTATACCTTTATCTCACATTTATAAAGCATATCATGGCTGTGTATAGTTGCCGCTTAAAAATTGTAATCGACCAGCAATATTTTCAGTATTTTGGTGTTTTCTATTAAGCTTTCATGTTTTTTCATCTTCCAATTAATATTGGGGGGAGGGGATACAAATTTATACGAATTATGCAATACCAAGTTTTGCCTATGTAGGTAGTGCTTTTAGCTGTAATGGTTATTATAGGTAAGTACACAGATTTAAAAGGAAAAAAAAAAAAAAAAAAGAATAATGTATGCTTTTTTTGTTTGTTTTAATTGACCAAAGTGGGTACTGCTATTTTTGCAGTGTGATGAGGTCCTTTTCTGTACTGAGTGGTGGACAGGGGATTTTTTTTTATACATACATATATATATATACTGGGGTGGGTGGGGAGGATTTTTAACACTTTACAGTGTAGCTGTGAAGCAGTGCACCCTTAGCCAGGCAAGGGCTGCAAAGCGACTGTTCTGCCTACTGTGACAAACTTCCAAATCGGTTCCCTCTTTTTAACTTCCCACCTGGGGTGCAAGCTGAAATCATTTCTGGATTTAAAAAATAAATAATGAATTCTGTTGGAGGCAGACTCGACTTGAGGAAATTGTTTTACTCTAAGGTGTGTTTTTTTTTTTTTTTTTTTTTTCCTTGAGAGAGACAGACAGACAGAGAAAGAGGTCAAGACCCACAGTGAGATGAAGCCTTTTCTATTCTGGAAAAGATAGGGCACCCTAAAGTGTTCATGTTAGAAAATGTTTTCATCTCAGAATGACAAAGATGCTTTCTTTGTCTAGGAAATGCACATACAGGGCAAAAATCTTTATCTTTGCAGGCATAATTCCACTGACTCCAGCTGACTCTGGAGTTGCTCCCAGAGAGAATTTACTTCCCTTAGTCTGCTTGACTAATAAATATTCCCTTTTTTAATTTTTTTTTTCTTTCTCCCCTCCCCCCCCTATGTCAAAACACACTTTTTTTTTTTCCTCCAAGTTTCTTGATGCATACCATCTGAATTACAAACTTCAGCCTGCTCAGGCTGTGTCAGAGATTTGCAGTATCTTCTCATACAGCAGGTCAGATGGGGAGCTCTGGGCTCTGGTGGGGAAGAAGTTTCTTAATGCGGTGAATTAGTCTATGATATAAATAAAAGGGTATTACCAGTAAAATCACATTTTTTTAGACCAGCAGTGGGCTTGTCGCTGAAGACGTCTTGTACGCCAAGGATCTTTCTGATGTATGGCTCGAGACAGTGACTGTTTCTCAAACAGCACATCCTTTTGTTAGGGTGCAAGCAGAGGAGAGTATAGACTTGTAAATATGGGATACCCCAGTGGAAAACTTTATCCCTTTGCAGTTGTCTCTGCATTTTGGAGGTTTTCGTACCCTGGGGAAGCCCCAGAGTTGTAGCTCCAGCAACAGCTGCCCCACTGAGCACTGGGCAGTGACACATCCCGGTCAGTTCCTTCTGGCTCTGGCCAGTGCTGAGACACCTCATGACCTGTGGAGGTGTCACATCCCTGTGTCTCCAGCAGGGCCTGAATTGGCGCAGAGACAGGAGCTGCAAAAAAGCAAATCCTGGAGATTTTATCTAGTGCTAAACTGAAAAAAAAAAAAAAAAAGAAAACCCCACAAAAAGATAAGACACCAAAAGAAAGTGAAAATCCACTCTATGATGATCTTTTTTGGAACCCTGTAGTAAACGAATTAATTCACTAAGCTCATGTCTGTTGAGATTACCAAAATATACTAGACCCACCCAGAGTACACCACAGGCTTAGGCCTCATAAAACAAAGCAGGTATTGTCCATTCTGCACACCGCTGGTACTGAGCACTTCAGGAGCTGAAGGGTGTGCAGGGAGGCTATTCTTGATGAGTGGTGTTAGCAAGGTGTACCCCTTCAACTTTTAGTAGCACACCAGGATGAAACTGAAAGAAATTTAGTCTTCAGAGTACAATAGTCAAAACTGTGATCTCCCTTGTGGGAAGATTATTGCCCAACACAGAGCATTTTACTTTAATTTTGACCTCCTGTATGAAAAAAAGAATTACCTTACAAATGCGGGATTTTAAAAAACTAACTCCTTCTTTCAATGTGAATTAATTAGGTTGTTAAACAACTGTGGGTTTTTTCCACCTGCCTCTCTACTAAGAAAGCCTGTTTAGAAGAAAATGAACTTTTCATTTATTGTAGGTGTGGTTTCAGGTTGTTTTTATTATTTTTTGTTTTGTTTTGTTTTTGTTTTTTTTAAGCTCAGTAGTCAAAAGATTAAGATAAGATTGAGAACTCAAATCCAGTCTCTGGCCTCCTCCTTCACCAGGAAGTGTATTCTGACTAAATTGAGCCACCCCGTTCTATGTGCACTGTTCTGCCTTTATTAAGTTGCTTTGCAGCCCTGGCCTCATGGCTGTGCCACTGAAGTGTGTTTCCCCCAGAGTGACATGAACATTTGAGGCTTGAGTAAGAAAAAAAAAAAAAAGGCAGTGAAGGAGACTGTACATAAAGACATGGCAAAAATATTAATTATAGCAATATAGTTGTGGGGTGATGTTCAGGTGGGCAGCTCCGTAGAAAATATGTGAATGAATTTGTGAAGCTGCAAGTAGCGAGAAGAACGGAGGATCTTCTGAATGAACCGCCTACCTTGTAGACAGTAATTTGTACACTGTATAGTTTTGTTAAGATTTTTTTTTTTTTTAATTAAAATACCCTCGTTTGTAAAGCTAACTTTTTAACAATTATAATGGAAATGCATGTGATTTCCATTTTTAAAGTAAACAAGAATATTCCTTGTTTGGAAACTGGACTTGGGTTAAAACTCTCCAGTTTCTTAATTTATGTATTAAAAAAAAATCTGTCCATGTTAGGAGTTATTTCGCAGATTCCTGTGCTTGAAAAGCATAGGTTACTAATCCTTTAAAAATGTAAATGGAGAAAAGTTATATTTTATGAAGGTTATTTTGTTGTATTTAGTATTGGAAAAGTTGGTTTTCAGAGCATTTCAAAATGTTGGAAGCACCACTGTCTTTTTATTAGTATATATGGCCTTTAGCAAAAGTTTTTGTGATTGTTACATGATGGTATTTAAGATTAGGTTCACAGAGCAATTCAGGATAGGCAGAGAACTAAAACAGTACTTAGGTCTCACATAGCTGTGTCCTCAGGGAGCAGAATTTTGGATTTGCAACTTGTAGCTTCATAAGGACTTAATGAAAGAAATTGCACAAGGACATACTCAGCCGTGACACCAAAGTGTGTCCTGTACCTAAATCTAAAGTATATTTACTGTGTGAGATTATGAAGGCTGCAGAAAGTTATCCCTTATTCAGTGTACAGTATTCACTTTTAATGAAACAACTCTCCAGTGTTGCTGGCAGTAAGGCCCCAAGCATGACATCCGATTTAGTTTACATGATCCTGTCAAGGTCTTTTGTTAACATTAACCAGCTGCATGCTCCTGAAATTTTTTATTGGATTTCTACAGAAAACTTAAAAAAAGGAGTAAAATCATATGCAGGCTAATCAAGTTAAACAGGAAAAGCTCCAAGTCGAATGTTCTACTCCATCCTGAAGGAGATGAAAACTGCCTCCTTCTTATTTGCACTTTCTGCTAGTTCCCCATTTTTTTTTCTAATTCCTCAAAATTGTGTGGGTGTGGTGGAGCACTGCAGTTGGAGGATAACTTGGACCACTGATTTTGCCCTTTAACCCTGCACAATGACCTTTGCATTAGCCAAACTTATTGCCATGACAACTCTTTGTACTGTTTCCATGCCACAGCTCTGTTGGTCACATTGTTAATAGTAAAGGGGACAAGTTGGAGACGGTCAATTTTTACATGTTTTGTTGCAATTTTTTCTTCAGTGGTTGTAAGTATTTTTTTTTTTAATTTTGTTTTGTTTTTTTTTTTAAATGATAAAAGGGTTCACTAGTTATTACTCTTTAGAAATATCTGTGTTTTGCAATTCAATGTATGTTGAATTTGTGAAAAGGGCTTCAGTGCCACTAGCATCATAATATCCTAGAATAAGCCTTTGATACTTTTATTGCATGATATGATAACAGTAAAACAAAAGGTGGCCTAAATAAATGGAGAGAGCAGTGTGAGCTAGTGACACTAAAGCCAGTCTTTGTATTACTGTATTTTTGACAGAATGGTTTTGAAACTGTGCTACAGGGACTGATGTGGCAAATGTATCTCTATATGCAGAAGGAAGTTTTTTAAGAAGTATGGCTTATTATGCATTCTTCATTGAGGGCATTGAAGTTGCATGGACTGATAAAAGTTGATGCAAAACGAGAAAGAAACAAAAACCAGCAAAATGTTTACCAAAAAAAACTTAAACAAATGAGCAGTGCCTGTTCAATTTCACAGTCTCTGTTGAGTTCAGTTGTAAATATGTTTCAGATAACATTTTCTTCAAAAACAAAAAAGAAATCTCTACAACAATGTAGAATGTGAGGGGTTCCTCAATCCCAGGCATAGGCTTTTCAAGAGCTGCATTAGATTATGTCTTCATCAAGCTGTTAATTTGTGCTTATATCATATAGAACTTTTAGTAAGCTGGGAAGAGGCACCCCATCTCGATATTTCTCTGAGAACAACTTTTGTAGGGCTGTGTGTTTCTTTAGATACATTTAGTACAACTGTAGGTGACAAGTAGTCAGTTATTGCTTGCTAGCTACACACCAGGGTTGATCCATTTTAAAACTTTTGGCATTTTTCCCCATACTGTAGGCTATAAATCCTGAAGGTTACATTTTAATTAAAAAGGAAGTGTGTGCACAGTCTTTGTGTAATGAACCTTCACTAGTAGGATGCATTACAGTACAGCTGCTTAATTTTGGAATTAGGGCCCTCTGGCATCAGACCTGTTTTTAGCCTGAGTGTTAACAAAGGTTTTTATTGTGCCTGGTTGGAGGATAATAATGTTCTTTTTTGGTACTTTTTTTTTTTTAGGTTACAAATGAACTCAACTGCCACAAGTTTTAAACTGGTGTAAATCAAGCTTGACTTAATGTGATTGTTACTGTTATATCCAGCCTATACTGCTAGCAGCTGCTCATACTGCAGTCAATTACTGGAAGCGGATATATTTCCTATGCAAAAACTGTTTAAACAATAAAAATGAGCTATGCTACAGACCCTGGTCTTCTGTTTTCTTTTCTGTGTCTAAGAATTGTAATTAATAATGTCTTAGAAATTAACCTTAACTCTTGTACCCTGATAGCATGGCAGACCTTACGAAGTTCTGTGTATACTTAGTTTAGATGTAACATATTGTTTGCATACATTTTGACTAAGAAGTTACACTGCAAGAGGAGAACAGAAACAAAAGAAGATATAATCAGATAATCAGCTCAATTTAAAAGTTTGCATTTAGTTTTCATCATCATGTCTTACCAGACCTTGGACTTACACAGGTGACCTGAAGTGCTTCTCCTGTGATGTAAGATTGAGCATGATACTGGAAGGGCAGGAGACCTCTGTTTTCTTTCAGTGTTACTGACTGTGACAGACAGTAAATCTTTGATTTCTTAACAGCCTTCATGATAACATTTTAATTAAATAAAGACAGCAAGCCCCAAATTCTTCCTGACTTCAGAAAACTTTGTTTTGGTTCAAGGTCTTTGATGTCTACAAAAGAACAATTCCTTTTTATAAGTGTCTATTAGCTATATTTTCATAGGTGTGTATTAGCTATATTAGATGTTTTGTTCAGGCCATGTTCCTGGAAATACACTGTTTCCTTCTTCAAGGAAGCCATAAACCAGTAGCAACAGTCAGCAAATAGGATGAATATGGTCAAGACTAGATCACAGCATAAAGAGTTAAACTAGATTATTTAAAATCCTCAGGTTTTACCCCACAGGGAAACTACTCTCCATCTAGTTAGACAAAAATATTCTGCAGGTTCTAGAGCATAAGATTTAGCCAGTTTCAACCATTAGTGTGAAAAATGCAAAGTAGTTCATTATTTTTCCACAGTTTTACATAAAGACCATTTGTTTATTAAATGGACTAATTTTTCTGCAAATGGCCCTTTGTTGTGTGTACGTCTCTTCAAAAGAAAATGTCAGGCACTGAAAAGTTAGGAAATTCTACGAATTTGTCCTGCTATAGTTTCCTTGTATTTTATCATTCGGACATGATGTGAAAACTATGTTAAGGACTTCAAAATAGAAATCCTTCCTGCATAAGCCAGAAATGCTTAAATTCAGCCCTGCCTCTCTTTGCTGATAAGGAAATTCCCTACTTCTCCAGCCACTCTGCAGCCCCCTGCGAAGCAGCCTGCTGCTACATACAATCCACCAAAATCCTGCAGCAAGCTTCTGACACGTCTTTGGTTCTCCATTCCATGTATGCCAGCTGCACAGTGGTGCTCATGCCAATAGTTTGGGACAAAGAATCATAGAATGATAGAATGGTTTTGGTTGGAAAGGACCTTTAAAGGTCATCTAGTGCAGCCTCCCCTGCAGTGAGCAGGGACATCTTTAACTAGATTAGTTTTCTGAGAATGGCAGCTGCCTGCATTTGTTCACACCGCCAGTGCCAGAGCCAGGGCTGTAATGCCATGGTCAGGATGTGCCACGTAGTGCCCAAGAGCACCAAGATATGAGGAGCAGGAAGGAGAGCATGCAAAAGGGATGGGAAGCTCCTGGTTCAGGCCTTTCTGCTTTTGCATGTGCTAGGTTTTTGAGAAGAAACACATAAACAATTTATCGACTGGTGCTTAATGTATTTTTTTTAATAGTCATTAAAATCCAGTGTTATTTTTCTGTGTTTTTCCATGAGCTTAAAAACAATAATTTAAGAAGAACAGAAATCTTGCCATAAGATGCACAAGCAGCGAAGTAGAAACACATTTTTTTTCTGCTTAAGTAATTAAATGGAGTTGTTATCTTTTCTGTGTGGGTGTTTCTTTTGAATCTTATTTCTCTTTCTATTCCAGTTACTGACCCAAATTTTTGTATTATAGATGTTGCTCAATCAATTTCTGGCTGACTTGCAAAGCTGAAAAGTAATGTCGTCTTGGCTTCTTGATGTGAGCCTGGGCCCACAGGCGTCTGTTTCCTTGGGGTTGAAGGCACTGAGTGCTAGGACACCCCTGGGTGTGGTTAGCTACCAGAATCTGAGTCATATCCATGAGTGTCTGTGAACAGAAGAAGGTTATTGAATGCTCATGACTGAAGCAAATTTTGTTTATAATTTATTGGAAGAAAAAAGGCTCACTGCTGGTATCTAGGTAACTCATGCCCCTTCTCATATCTCCACTTAAAAGAGCAGCAGCCTTAAGTGTTTCTGGTAAGGTAACAAAAGGATTTGTTTATAAATAGTGTATGTACTTCACCCTCAGGAATGGCAGAACCATGTCTACTGAGACTTAGCAATAGAGAGCAGTCTAAGGCAAACTCGGCATTGCTCATCAAAATTTGACACATGCAAGAAAGTTCTACCCAAGGGAACTTCATTAGGAGGCCTAGCCTGCATTTGCCTGACATATTTTTAGAGCATCCACTGATGGTTTCCTCATGATCCTTACTGGCACAAGGTCAGACACTATTACCAAGGCCATTGACCCCCACATGCCAATTGACTGAGCTACTGAGTGTTGTAAAGATCTAGTCTAAAGCTGTGCAAAGATTCAAGTGTCTTAAACTCAGTTTACTTTTCCTGGCATTTGCCATTACGTAGTAGTCTGGTCCACTTTATTTTCTCTGTCCAAAGCATTAGCATATTCTCCAAAGAAAGCGCAGAGTGAACAAAGTTACAGGTTATTACTTGAAAAATATGAAGCTTTAAAAAACAGCAACACCAGTCCTTCATCTCAAGCTTGACTTGCAGTTGGCCTGTTCACATGATGCTATGGTACCTAAACATAACCTGCCCCTTAAAAAAAAGAGGTGAAAACCTGCTCCTCTAGGAGGTTGATCTGATGCCACTGCAGTCAATAGAAATCCTTTAGCAGGTTTTTACCAAGGTTGAGTCAGGCCTACATTGCTGGCAAGACAGCTTAATTTAGGTGAACATGGATTTCCAGGTCTTAATGTCTGTGTTGGTTTCTTTGGGTTTACTTTTCTTCTTTTTTCCCCCTAAAACTGATGCAATAGGGTGAAACAAGGTGTTCAAAGCAAAACATAACCATTTCTACTTGCTAAGGTGATGGTCACTACTAAAAAAATAATCTCTGTTGGCTATATTTAGCTGCACTGCACACTGTCAAAACCAGCACACATTGCTGTGGGCAGACAAGCAAGGAAGTCTAATGGACAACAGGACTGGGGCAGGGATAAAAGAAATATCTCCCTGAAACTGACAGGTCGAGCACCATAGCACTGTGAAGCCAGAACCATATCAATTTTAAGCAGCTGTCTATCCAATTTTCAAAAACTCTCTGATCAGATGATTACTGATGTTTCAAGAAACAAATGGTGCCCCCAGTTAGATGGCTTAAATGCCTTTGAATACAATGAGGTCACCCAAGGGTAAGTGGGGGCTTTAGTGCTTAAACACTTTTCAGACATAACTTCTCTCTTAACTTATTTAAGACTAAAATATTTCCCTCAGTGTATTGTTCTACTGTGCTACATTGAAAAATGTCACAGTTACTTACAGTGGATTTGTTTCACAGCCTAGAAAACTTGGACTTGTGAAAACCTTCAGAAGCTGAGTATATTTTTCTGTTTCATAGAGACAAGGACACATATAAAAGATTTTTTTTTTTTTTTACTTAACTTGATACCTTTCTGCCCCCCTCTCCCCTTTTAAAATTATTTGATGTGGGAATTCAGTTTGTATGTAATACCTAAAATGCCCAACATATGATAGCTTGATTTCATTTTGAACAAGAGAAAAGGACACTCACCACAATAAACATAAAATACACTTAGTAATAAACTAAATGTAACGCTATGCCTCTCCAAGTCTTCATGTTGAGTTTAAAGTTTTTTGGTGAGTAATAAGCATGACAGAGCTCAGCATCCAAGTGAGCATCAGCATAATGAGGAACTTCCTATTAGTTACCTATGAGCTATTCAGAACTGGATGTGGGGTTGTATACCTTAGTTTGTCTACACCTTGTAAACACAGATGTGAATAAAAACTTCCAGGTGTCATGTGGCTGGAATTACACTGACTGAGATATAGTAAGTTGCCCTGAAGCCTTCTTTGCACCACGGAATTATGCACTTAACAAGTTGCACATTGGTATTAAATGCTATTACTGGAATTAAAAGTGGTTTAACATTATTAGTGAATCGACTATATCACTGTGCAGGCACAAACACTGATCATTCCTGAGTGCTAAATTTGCATCCATAATGTGGTTTAGCACACAGTATGCTGCCTGTAAATAAAGTGACTTTTACTTTTGCTATACGGTGGCATGAGCGTTGCTTTTCTAAGCCAGCCAGTCAAACCAGTTTTCACTGTGAAATAAAGAG
>NW_008584908.1:123712-123960 GCF_000691845.1 Merops nubicus
AAGTACTTCTGAAGATTTTTTACTAACTTTGTATAATATTCAGTCTCTCTTGTAGCTCCTTGTTCCATGCAACAGTTTATCTTTGGGTTGAGTTCTCTGGTGTATTATTCAGTATCAGGTTTGTAGCAAGAATTTTTTTTTTTTTTAAATCAGTTTCTCCTCATGGTTACTGCTCATCTTTATGTTCAGCTTTCTCCTTTACAGCCATTTATAAAGATAATGTATGTTTGCATCCACCAAAAAAAAAA
>NW_008584908.1:123973-130884 GCF_000691845.1 Merops nubicus
AAAAAAAAAAAATCAGCCACTGTTTTCTCCTTTTGAAGATTTATTAAAATTTCACAGTGTGTCTGTGGCCAGGTCATCACTTGCATGTATAGGTTCTTCTGCCTCAGACAAACTTTCTTTAAAAACCAAACAAAACCTCTCAAAGGTTCCCTGTGTTGTCAGGATAAGCTGTGAACATCCAGACAAGAAAAAAAAGAAATGGATTTGAAAAAAAACAAAGTCAAGCAAATGTAGACTGAGAAGTTTCCAAAAGCAGAGAAATGCTTAAAAAAAGTCTGGATTTTAAGGTCATTCACAAAATGTGAGTGGACCAAGTAGGTTTTTCCATAAGGCTGGCTTCTGAAGCAGACCTTCACAACAACACAGTGCCCTTGACCATCATTTGAATCCTTGCTGTGCCTTGCATGCTGTGGTGAGCAAAGACTGCTCTGGACTTTGAGTTTGCACAAGTTAGGAATATCAGTATGTGAACCTAGGATGAGTTAATGTGCTTTGAAGGATTTGAAAGTGAGTGGAGCCACTCATGCAAATGTAGCTGCAGTCAGTTTATCACCTGTTAGACCGTCTTTACTTCGGGCCTTCTGAGCATGCTATCCTAGCATCATACAATGCTGAGTGTCCCATTGTGGGTACCAGCTTTGCTCTGCTAAGGGGTTGCCAGCAGCAAGAGCCATAGGGTGCTGGCAAGCCCAGACTGATGTACCATTAAGAGGCATCAGCATCACTTGCTGTTGTGTTCCTTTAGGCTAGTGGCTTTCAATCTGTGGTCATAAGAAATTTTGAGGTTCTTGGATACTTCTGCAGGGGATGTGAAAGGCAGGTAAGGAAAGAAAACTTACTTTTTCCTGTTAACATTATCCAATTCACTATAAAATGCCCATTAGAAAACTTTCAGGGTCTGCAAACTGAAAGAAAGTGGTTTCTTTCTGAAATAGGGAAGACAGTGAGTGGTACAAAAATGATCTTTTAGTAACCAGTTTTCCTGTTGCACCATTAGACTTTGAAGGAGCTGGGGGAGACTGCTTCCAAGCACTTTTTAGATTTATTACACTTCTGCTCAGGCCTGTGAGTTTTCATGCAAGGAACAATGTGAGGAACAGAAAGCTCTGCTATCTTATAAAAATATAACTTAATTCCCTTTGCAATTTGATAGTTGTGTGTAGGGTCCTAGGAGCATGATATTAGGATAAGACAGGAAAAGAGTGTTGCCCTGTTCTCAGGGAGGAAATTTCCAAGTTTAAGCACAGCATCTCACTGTGAGACATCAAAACCAGGGTTCTGGGGACTGGAGATACAGACAGTGACATACCCAGACTTGCAGCCTGCTTCATGAACGACTGCTGCTAGCCCTGTCCTGGCCCTCATGGGCTCACTAGTCTCTTCTCCAGCATATTCCGTGCACCTGCTCCCCTTTTGTGCCTTTACCTTTCTTTCTTCCTCATTTACTCAAACTCCTTACTTACCAGCCCTACTATCTCAGCTGGATATTAATCATAGCAGCAGTTTCCATAATGCTTCCCTTGTGCCTTGTGTCCTCCTTGTTCCTCCTGAGGATGAGAGGTGGTAGAACTGGATCCCTTTGTTCCAGGGAGGGGTGTGGTACACAATGGGTGAGCAGGAGCTCTAGGAGGATCCCTCTCCATCTCAGGGAGCAGCAGAGAGAAAAAGGGGTGTCAGAGACCCACAGGAACACTAAGTGTACCTGCAGAGATGACAGGCATGCCTTCCATCTTCACCTCCAGTGGTACCAGTTCTGCAGTGTAGTGGCTCTGCCAGGGTGCCACAGTGCCAGGAGCCCTTCTCCAGCCTGACTTGAGCTTTCCTGACCTGCTGCCTCAGGAGAAGGTGAAACCTGCTGGGCTCAGATGTCTCAGAATTAGCCCAGATCCGATCTGGGCTCAAATCTGTCTTCAGATCAAGGTGTACATTTGACCTTGGTTGCACTTAGTTCCAGTTTTGAAGAGCCAAACAAGCTGAGGGGCTATGGTAGCTGCATCTGAAGCTGTTGGGACCTGGGATGTTTTCTTCTGGAGAAATAGTCAAGGTGATCATAAGACTGTAGAAGTAACAAGAAAAGATTTCACTTCTGCATGTTTGCACCAGGTTGGTGATGAGAGGGAGAGAGACTGCAAAGATGGCTGACAAATGCTGATGAGGGACCTTGTTAAGCATGGCTGGAGTAATGAAGTCAAGTGTCTGGAGATCCTGTCTGGCAGTATCCAGTGAGTGGAAAATTACTAAAAGGAGAGCATAGTATAAAGTGAAGTTATGCTTCTGAATGAAATAATTTAGGAATTATAGAGGAACCCTGGTTTGTTAATAAGCTGCAAAAATGAAGGAAAGACTAGTGTGGAAAGGGAATGTTTCAAGATAATTGCACCTTGAAGAACCTTCTAATGGTAGATGTTCCTACACATATTCTTGTATGATTGTCATGGTTCTGTTACCATTCTGATGGTATGTTTTGAACACAAGTGGGAGGTCTTTTCTTGTTTAGCCATAATTCTATACTGATATATAACATCATGAAAAACATTCTCTGAAGTATGGCTTCATTGAAAGTGATCAGAATAAAAAAGATGAAGAGGTGTACATCTGTATGGCAAGGCAGCTCACATGAAAACGTGAACCAACATTAAAGAAAACCCACAGAATGGTGTTGCATCTTGCAGCTGAACAGCTGTTCCAAGGGTGCAATGGAAGTGACCTACTAAACAAGTCTGCAGGCCAAACACTGTAAGGTAAAGATATGAACTGCTGTCAATAAAGTGCTGGAATGTACTGCTAGATTATGGCCTGATTTACTGTTTGCAGTGATCAAGGAAATCAAGGGGAGTGCTCATGCTGGTCATGCCTGATGCTTCTCCATTGTTTTGCTGTCAAAAATTGCACATGAGGAACCCACTTTCTCCAGTTAAATGAAACCTTTCTTCTGTCTTGTTGCACCAGCCCTTCCATTTAGTAGTATTTTGTTTCTCTTTAATTTATTGGAAATGGATACCTTAGGGCTGTTCCATTGTTTATTCATTCAGTTGTCTGTCATCATGATTGATAAAGCTTATTGCTTGACTGAACACTTATCTTTCATATATGTTTTTTAATAGAGAAAAACGAAATGTGGTACCAAGTTATGGGATTTCTACCTGAATATGTCTCAAGCATGAAGCGTTCCTCAGACAGATGAGACAGAGTTAAGTTGTTATGCTGTCCTTTGTACTCTCTACCATCTCTATTTGTTTGGTGGAATCTGAAACAATTTTATATTTTTTTTTAAATTCCCCTCTCCCCTTGGTTATGCATAGGTAGTGTACCTGAGCCAGCAAATTTCATATCCCTAGGTAAGGCTTCTAGGCACTACTTTAGTATTCCTGGAAATATTAATAATAATGATACGAAAGACTGGTTTCAAAGTTTTGAGGGGATGACTCATACACAAAGTAATAGATTGTGGTTATTTTAGCACAAAGTTTCATTTGTAACATCTAGAAGACCAGAAAGAAATGCAGACTCATTTGCTTGGTGTGGGTCATGTTTATGACCCAGCTGCTCCAGGACAACGGGGTATTTCTTACACGGCCAAGCCATACATTTAGTTTTTGAGAATGCTGTTCTTTTTATTTTTTTTTTAATTATTTTTTTTAATTGTTATTCTTTGGGAGGAGAGATTTATTATCTAAAGATGGTATCAAGTCAAACTAAATTGTTTTGAAGTCCCAAGTCATGACCTGTAGTAAAAGATCTATGTTTTTGGACCTAACTGGTGATTTTTAAGAGAGTACATAAAACATGAATTGGGTATTTAATGATCTAATGATCTTCTATGCTTTTAGTTGCGGTAGGAAGTACATCTCTGGGAAACAGTTTTCAAAACCATAAACTCAACATGACTTGTTGAAATTAAAATTAAGTTGCTTCTTAACACTTTTCTTTTTACTTTTGTGCTTCTTCTACCTATCTGCTTTCTATTTATGTGACCAGGAGAAGATTTTGATCCCTTTCTGAAGGCTTATTGGAGAAGAAGACTCTCACCTGACTGGGAAACCTGAGCTGGGGGAAGTGCTATGTCTAAGTTACTGAATCAACCATCTTTCTTAATGGTTTAATAAGCAGATATGAAGCATATGATAAAAACTACTAATAGCACAAAATAAATTGACAACTGCTAAATGTGTGTTGGTGTCTAGGGTTTTGAACAGAATAGAAAACAGGACAGAATAGAAAACCAAAGCATCTTCTGAAAATAGTTAACAGTCTTCATTTATATCATTAATTGTGAAGGGATTTGTATGGTGCATAAGCCCAGAATTTTTGTAATCTTAATTACCTGCAGATGGTGTGCTCAGAGCCAAGTGCTATCCCATCTCTTGCTATTAACATGTATAACATGAATTTCAACTTCTGTTCCTGTAACAACTTAAATCTCCCCAGTTGTTGTATGTTTTGTTTCTTCACACATTTACAGGATATTTATCTTCTGATTAGGTTTATGCTGACTGGGCTTGCCTTTTTTTCTGTAAAGATTAATGAACTTATCCAGCGCAAAACATGAAAAAATTTAATTGTAGTATGACAACCATTTTTACAGTCACCTTGCAAGACGAGCACTTTCCTGAATAACTGTAGGATTTCAATCCTCACAAGTGGAAATAAAAGAATATGACATGTCTTCTTCTCTCTAATGAATCTGAATGAAGAAAAAAAAGGGAAAGCAAAGGGAATGTTTATATAGTCTTCTGATTTCTTGAGGCAGGTGAAAACATTTATTAAATAGCTATGGAACACAAGCTGCCTGCGAAGAAAGAGACAACATTGCATAAAATGGGAGTGGAGCTGTTTGCTGAAAAATGTACAAAAAGGGAGGGATGTAACATGACAAAAATGATAGAAGGAAATGACGGTTATTAAGGTAAACAACATAGTATGGAGGGCTCAGAATAAGGAGCCAGAATGCTTTAGGAACAAAGAAACTCTCCAGTGAAACAAGGCCATTACCAAACGGCGAAAGTAGAAGTTTCACAATGATACTGAAGAGAGAGAATAATTCCAGGGAACTGCTCCATTAAAGGTGTTCTTATTTAGAAAGAAGCATGTACGTCATCAGAATGCTGACATGCTGGTCAGTCCTTTACTGAGGGAGAAAAGCATACGGGCTTGAGAAAGCCTATAACCGCATAACACACAGGGACAGAAAGGGATTCTCAGAGAGTGTCAAAGGCTCTTTATATCTGGAAATACACTCACTTTATAAAAAAGCATTAAGGAAGTTTCAGAAAGCCTGAAAAATTGTTACAGTTTGAATGGGCAATTTGATAGGTTGAAAAATAACTATTCCATAACAAGCAACAACAGCTGGAAAAAAACCCAGACAAGTTGATGTTATAAAGGAGGCTGAAACTAACAGCAAAATGTTCTGGTAAACAAAATCAGAATAAACAAACAAAGGGCTTGGAATACAGCACCTACTGAGTACAAGAAATACTGAATATTATAGCAGTGATGGCTTTCATAAAGTTTCAAAAGCTGTAAAGAGCAAATTAGTCACTTTCATCTCTGAAGGAACACAGGATAAAGAGGTTGAGTAAGTGCCTTTACCTGACCTATGAGTGATAGTGCTGTGGCTTTTACACATATCTGCAATGACAGTGAAAGAAACACGGTTGCCCTGTAATAGTTGAAAGGTGATCTTCTAAAGTGAAAAAAGTCTTGGGAGAAGAAAGATTAGATACATTCGGAATTCAGGAAAAAACACTGTCATGAGAGCTTGGCCAGTTTTCTTTATCAAATATACACAATAAAAACGAATAAGAAAATATCTGCAAGCTGAAGCTGTGAAATTTAAATAGAAAATAAAACCAAAGAGATTAAAAAAAAAAACAAAACCTTTCATATTGCTAAAAAACATCCAAAAGATGTGGTAGATTCTTCAAGTTTTGTCTTCAAGTAAAATATTAATCTTTTCTGGAAGCTGTTCTTCAATTAAATGCAAAAAAATATATTTAAATCAAAATAGGAATACCTGGATAAAATTAACAAACTGTCATAATTGGAGTTCAAACCAGACTGATGTTATACTGTGTTAATTACTTTTGGTTGATGACCATTTGTGGACATGTAATGCTTGAATTCCTTCTGCTGTCTTTCTGTATAACTGCTAAGGATTGACTTACTGATAAGATAGTACAAAGGAATACGCAAGCATATGATAAAAGCAGGAACTAGAGGTTTATTTTCTAAAAAAAAGCAGGAATTGGAGGTTTATTTTCTAGACCAATCTAATTTTGATTTACTTTTTAAAATTTGATTATTCCAGTAATTTGCTGAAAGAACAAATTTTGTTAATTCTATCTGGGCTTAGTTTTATATATAAAGAAAGTGCTTTGTTTTGTTTTGTTTTGTTTTGTTTTGTTTTGTTTTGTTTTCCCCATCAGACTATTCACACTAAGTGAAGTTTGTGTAGATGAACTCCTTGTGTGCATATGCTGGAGACACACTATGGTTTCTAATAGAGCTTGTTAACATGTTCTTCAGAGGAACCAGGTCTGGCCATTAAAAATCACTCTTTGCTGACCTGAAGGTTGTGTCATTTTTTTGCTTTCAGCTTTCCTGTATCCAGAATTTCCCCTTTTGTGTTTGTGGTGGGTTGGCCTTGATTAGCTGCAACACCCCTACCCATTCCCTGTCCTTACAAGGATGGAGGGAGAAATTAAGGTGAAAAAGCTGATGGATGGAAATAAAGACAGGAAGGTCATTTAAAAGTTACTCTCACAAGCAAAGCTTTCTTGGCTTGTGGAAAGTTAGTTTGATTTATTGTAATTAAAAATATTCTTGAATGAGAAAAAAAAGACAAAAACTTAATCACCTTCCCTTCACGCTCCCTTTATTTCCAAGGTTCAATTTCACTCTTTCCTTCC
>NW_008584908.1:130915-134796 GCF_000691845.1 Merops nubicus
CAAATCCTCTACCTCACCCCTTCCCCTGGCAGCACAGGGAGATGGGGAATACAGGGTTTCAGTCTGTCCTTAACAGATGCTCTCTGCTGCCTCCTACACCTCACACTCTTCCCCTGCTCCAGGATGGGGTCCCTCCCACAGGCTGTAGTTCTTCAGGAAATAACCACCTGATCCAGCATAGGATCCTCCAGCCTCAGTGGTGTGGATACCTACTCTGGCATAGACCTCTATATAGGCTGCAGGGGGATGTCTGCTCCAGTTCTTCCTCCGTCTCCTTCTTCTCTGTCCTTGGTGTTCTCAGGGCTATTTCTCAGGGTTTTTTTCCTCATTCCTCACTACCTGTATAGTGGGTTTTGCTCATTCTTAAATACATTTTCCTCAAGATGTCATCAGTGTTGCTGACAGGTTCAGCCGTGTCCTGTGGTGAGTCTGTTGGAGCCACCTGTGTCTGGCATGAGGCAGCCACAAACTCTTCCACAGAGGCCACCCCTGCAGCCACCCCATACCAACACCTTGAGACCTACACTCAGTACAGTATCCTTGCCATTCCCCCCATCTGATTTCCTACTAGGATTAGAGGTTGCGTAAGTGTACTCTGCATTACTGCAAGAAAATGGAAAAGTTTTAGAAGTTGCAATTGATACTGCTTTGTGGAACAGCCTATGCTAAGTTCCTTTGTATAATGCAGTCTTCTTGTTTAGCTGAAAAGTGATTTATTTGAATGAAGTCACAGAGGAAATGATGGCCTTCTCAATGACAGTGTTGGGAATGGCCACGAATTTTTAGGAGGGTTATTTCAATACAGAAAAATATTTGTTCTTACTAGGTTTGTGTAATATTTTGCCTCCAACAATCACAAGGTCCGACTTGCTTGGGCAATTTGCAAGAATGTCCTTTCTTTTGGGGTACAGCTACTACAAGAATGCTACTTATTTTATGGTCTTCTAGGTATTGTTTCCATCTGAAACCTGGAAAGACTGTGCATAAAGGGGTAAAACACTGATTCTAACTGACCTACAACATTGTCACATACTTCATATGCTTAGATTACCTCATTTAACTTAACCCAGACCTTGACTCAACTCCTGGGGTACTGGCTAACACAAGAACAATGTCCACATTTGTAACCAAGACCTGCTTCTCACCATGAGTCTGAAACAGAGCATGGTGGAGCTGACTGAAGCACAAGGCTGAGAGCCAGCCTGTGGCTGTGGTTCTCCTTCCATAAAGAATTTGAAATAACTCTTCCTGTAAACTTCCAAAACAAGATGTGTGATGGTTTCCTTTGAAAAGGCTCTAGCTCAGTAACAGCAAGAGAAAATTGCCCAGCAGCTCCTTGAAGTGGAACAGCAGAGACAGGCAGACAATAGTGTAGCTGTACAAGTAAGCTACTTTGAGGGAAGAATCAGTAGTAAGTCTTGTACGTCTTGTGACTGATTTATGACAAGGAAATGAACACTATGCAGTGGTATGTAAAGCTCATGCACCAGCTGAACCAATCAGTTACCCCACAATTTCTGGTCTGCATGAAACACATGGGCTCTTTTTTATTTCTTGGGATAAAGGAACAAATGAACATTTTTCTCGTTTAAAGCAACACAAATTCTAATGGCTGTGCATGTTTTATCACTGCAAAGAATGTGAGTAAATTTCTCTCTGTGTAGCGAGGTGAAGGCTGACCCAACCTGCCAAAGGCTGTCAATAAATATTCATGCTGTTCCCAGGGGTTAGGAAATAAGAGTAGGATCCGTTGTTCACAAAGACGAGCTAAGATTAACACTTGTTCAGAATGATTTTGACCCTTTCAGGTTACTGTTATCCACCGTAAGAGTAAGTTTGTACAAGGTCACAGGGAAGTGGAGAGGGCATAAAAAACCCAGCTCATAAGACTAACTGTGCAGCATCAGAATATGATGAAGTATGATGCAGAGACTTTGTCTGTCTAAAGAGCAGGCATTTCTCCTGTCCCACAGCAATAATTCTAGAGTGAAGAGAAGCACACAGAGGAGTGTTCAGTCCTGTTACAGCAAGGAGTTCCTGCAGGAGGCACAGCTGGTGGAAAAAAATGATGCAACAACCACACCTTGTCATTTCTCAGCCATTCTTTTGATATAGCTCAATATTTGACTTCTGGTGGAGTCCTGTGATATATTTCAGGATCTGGGACACCAAAATCAGGCTGTAGATCACTCTATGTTAGATCTTTCCTCAGATAACATCCTCAAACACACCTGCTCATTGTTCTATTTCTCATGTCATGAAATACTCTGGTCTTGTGCCACTGCATGCCCAAAAAGAAGGAAAAAAAAATATTATATATATGCATATTGTTTTGAAGAATATTAAACCACTTTTTTTTTTTTTTTTTCCCCTATAAAAAATACCTAAAATGTTTCTTGGGTGGGATTTTGGAAGTTTTACCTCATGACTCAGATTCAGACTTCATATTGCATTTTAGAACAACTAAAATCCTTTACCACTTCCGGGACCTCAGAGGATTGCACTATTCTGTGCTGCAGTTCAGTGACATGGTGTTCAAACACCACACACTTTGAGAGCTCTCATGACGGAAGCAAATTCACATTCAAGATGGGAGCAAACTAAAGAAACATGATATCAGAGAGAGACAAAGTAAGAATAACACTTTTGCTGGTGTTGGTTTAAGAACACCTTTAGAGCACTGACAGTGTTATTATGGGTTTAACATCTTTCCAAAAAACCAATTGAGCAAGTCACTGCAATGAACTGTCCAAATGCAATATGTGACATAGTAGCAAGTGTATTTTTCTGTCTCCTTTTACTGAAAAGTGTTCTGAAGATTTGTAAAAAGCTGTTACTTAGGAAAATAGAGCAGTTTTGAACACTTAAGAGAAAGATTTGCTGTTTTATTAATTGGATTAAACTAAAACATTGTGTTCACTCAAACTGTTCAAATGGCTCTTGTTCAATCACAGATCTGATTTGTGTATTGCTAATTAAGGAATCAAAATGTTTTTTGTTTGTGTCAGATAAAACTTGTCATAGCAAAAGTAACATAAACAGACACATCAAACCACAGGGACACACAGCAGCCAACCAAAAAGAACACTCACTAAACATTTACAGAAATATTTCTGTTCTAATAAACCACATACATTGTGGCTCTGTGGACAATGATATGGGAAAAAATTATGAATGGGTCTGTGAGATAAAATTACTGGTATACAGTGGTCATTATCATTGTAACATTTATCAAATCTGAGCACCCAGCAAAAATCCGACTTTAACAATCCCATCACTTGTAGGAGTTTGGGTTTCCCTTTGTCTTAGACACATTTTAACCTCTTTATTGTTGTGGTTTGAGGCTTGGAAGGGGGGTGTGACCTTCCAGCAACTGGGAGGACCCCGGCTGGGGGTGAACCATTGTATTCCCTCCCCTTCCCACACACACTCTGATAAGAGGCAAGAAGTGGGTTCTAATTTCACTCCTGCCTTGGAGCTCGGAGAGGGAAGTTGTCCTTTCACTCCGTGGGACCCTGCAACCATTTCTGAGGGTTTTGTATAATTTATTTTTTGTATTTTTCCCCCTAATCTTTGTATATATTATTTTCCTTACCTCCCTTTTTCGTTTTCTGTTCCTTGTTGAACAATATACTTCATTTTTTTTTCCAAAGTGTCTCTCTCTCTCTCTCAGGGGGGGAGAGGCGAGTACATAGTTCTGTTCCGTGTGGGTCCTGTCCTGAACCCCTTTTTACACGGAACCAGGACATTTATCAATGCCTATTACCAAAGATTTCATGAAGCTAAGTAAACTGCACTTGATTCTATTAATACATGCAAAAATGCAAGAATGTGCTTTTTTTTTTTTCCTTGTGCATTTTTTTTTTTTTTGTTTATGTGTT
>NW_008584908.1:134827-142912 GCF_000691845.1 Merops nubicus
TTTCTTCCCACACATTTAGTTTGGCTTTAAGTAGACATAGCTTGGGTAATCAGGTTTGTATCTACAGAAAATATAACAAGAAAAGTGAACTGTACTTGAGGTCTATGTTACTTTCAAGCAGGCTTTTGTGAGGAGGTCCGTGTTGCTTTCAAGTAGGCTTTTGCGAACTTCTTTCAGTGTACTTTCCTCGCACCGCAAAAGAGATATTGTGCAGCTTATATCCTTCGTGTCTCATCTGAATGATCTCATCTGAGACTGAAATGTGTTCTACATATGAGTTTGCAGGGCCTCTTTTGGTAACCTCTAAAGAATACTTGTCACTAGTCAACCGATGTGGCTTTGCAGAGAGGCAATATAAGCTCGGTAAATGACAGAAACTGAGTGAAGACAGAAACTGAATTTACACTTTATGTATCACTTAAAGGGAAATTTCTCACAGGCAATGTTTGGGTGAGCAGCATTTGGCAATGGTTTTTGTGCTTAGCAGTTTATGCATCCTGCATTCAGCTGCTTCCCCACGATCATGAGTGGGTGTGGAAGTATTTGTCTTCCAGACATAGGGGCACCAGTCAAGATAGTAGGTAGGTGCTTCCCTCCTCCCAAACATACCTTTTTAACTTCTCAAAGTCCATCTGGTTTTGCTCAAATGCCCAGTTTATGGGAAGACCATTAAAATAGAGGTGACAAAAAAACCCCAAACTAGTAAAAGGAATAGATCTGCTTACCAAAAGTACCCATCACAAAATTGTCCAGCAAACAGAGCTGCCCGGTGATCATTTTGGGGTGCAAGGGAAGAAGTTCTCTGTAAAGGCCAACTGAACTTTGCAACTGCAATTGCACAGCACCATTGGTAAGTTATCTTCTTCTGAACCTAATGACCTAACCCAAGGAGTTGCTGTGTTATTTTATTTTAAAATATTTCTTTTGTTCTTTACACTATGTTGTCTTAGTCAGTTTAGTCAGTCAGTTTAGTAGCTTAGTGTTTGGAGTTAACAGACAATAAGGATCACCAATCCTCTTTGCAGTGCACCTTTGCTTTCAGGGGGTGGCTACTTACCAGTTTCCGTTCACCTAAAAAGAATGCATAAAGTAACTCTTTTTGTGGCCTATGAGCATCCTGTCTTTTTTACACTGCATTAGGGGCATGGTTAGTGCATAAATCATATGTTTTGTTCTGGGGAGTGGAGGAACCATCGCATCTGCAAGAGAAGTATGTAGTTTCCTATAGCTGAAATAGAAATTTCAGTTTCTACAAGGAAGTAGCTCCTGCCTTCAAAACAGTGATGAGGCAGTAAGTCACTGATGTCATGATATAAATAGGATATTTCTCTGGTTAAAGAAAAGCTGGAAAATTTATCTTTTTCTGACAACTTTAGAAAAGCTACCTTTGTGTTTTGTGAAAGGCGTCCCACAGAGTAACAGGAAACTTTTCATTATGTAGGATTTAGCAAAGATGAGCTTTAATACTGATAAACAGCGGTTTGTCTGAGTTTTGGGAGGGGTTTATTAAAGTGCCTTTAAGGCTCCTAATAAGAACTTCTCCAAATTCTCTCTACCTTTGCTGGACATAAATGCTGGGTTAATGTCAATATTCACTGAGTATTTTGGACGCTATTTTGGGAGTTCATGAGATGGGAAATACAGCTGAGCACAATATTTGTAACACATGCTTAAAGTGAATGAAGGAAAAAGGAAGAATAACCAGTGCTAAGTGAGATTGGCAGCTAGTTTTAGGACTGAGTTGTTGTGGCAGCAAGTACAAAACATTCTAGATTCTGCTTCTTCTCCTGAGTAAAATCCGATGGTGCAGGCTTTAAATCATACCGTTTTCTTCCCATATGTCACATCTCCAAGCTTGGGCATGCCAAGACAGTGCTTTTGAATACACAGGCCATGTACTTGAAAGCACATGTCCTCCTCCTCCTCCTGATGAATTGTTTTATTCCTGTCTGCTGTTTCACAAAATGCTCTAATCTAGATTCTGTCCACTGCGCTAGTAAAGATTCCTTTTACTTTTGCCAGTCTCACCCATCCCTTGCCTCAGTAATTCAGCATTTCCTAACAGATAGCATGGCTGCTTGCTGGTGCTGCTGATTTTGTGTGTTAGCTTCACTAGAGGTGAACTAGAAGTGCTGGAAATATAGCATTATCAGAAAGATGCTTTTCCTCATCTGCCCTTCCATTCCCAAGCATCCTGCCTCTTTCCACCTTAAACCAGCTGGCAGATTTATATTGTGATTCCCCCCAATCTGGCCATCCATTTAGTTACTGTAGCCTCCTCCTTGGTGAAACTGGCTGAGCTGTGCTGCACCGCTGTTATGGCTGCAGAATAACCTGGAGATCTGAAGCAAAAAACCAGATGTCTCAATAAATTTTTGTCAAAATGTAATTATCTTGGGAACAGGGAAACAAATGGGGGGAGAGGCAGAACCAGATGCATGACGTTAAAATATGCAATCATAATTATAAGGAAACTTTGAATAACTAAATGGAAGAGCTAATGACTGTGGTAGAAAAGAGCCCTTGACTCTTGTGATTCTGATTTCAAATGGATTCCTGAAAATCAGTTGCTGATAATGGTGCTCAAAGCAGAAACAGAGGGAGTTGCACAAAGAATATTGTCCATAAATCTTGACAAATATGATAGGCTGTCTTTTCACCAGGAATCTGGCCAAGTCACTTCTTTTTCAGCAAATAAAACATTATGAACTGTGGATTTCATCAGGAACCATAAAGAATTTGTGTTTTCACTATATAGAAATTTGCATGTATATAAATAAAACCTACTTAATGGGGAGGGGTGTCTTATGAATGAATTCTGATTGGTTTTCCATTGTATAAAAGTAGAGTGAATTACTGTTTGTGTTGTCGGCTGTATAGAAGGTATTTTCTTCTGAGTATTTAAACAGCAAGACCAAATGAAAGACAGGGTCCAGATCAGGGTTCTAAGTCTGCCTGGGTGCTTGGAGGTACTCGATCTAACACTCAGAGAGAACAGGGCATAAGATGATTCTTGGTTCTTTTTTGTTTGTTTGTTTGTTTGTTTGTTTTTATTTAATGGGAATAGAGTTCTCACCTTTAAGGAAAGCAGCCAATTCTAACTTTCACAATGTAAAGAACCGGTTCCTTTGGAGCTAGGCTGAAGCCTCTAGCCTTTGCTACAGGTTGCTTGCCATGCCCACTTTCCACAGCAGATGTCTTACAGTGCTACTGGGGGTCCTTGTAGTGATAATTGTGGCAAAAATTACTCTGTACCAGGCAATACCTGACACTAGACAGGATTATTCTACTGAAAGTCACGTTCAGAAGTTCACGTTTGCTGGATGTTCTTCGAAGAACAATTCCTCAAATCAGATCCTCAGATCAATGCTGCTCCATGCTGTGCTGACATTTGGAGTGCTGTTTCTGAAGGTGAATGGTGTGTGATGGGGAGAGACCATATCTCTAAAACAGCAAGTTAAATAAGACAAATAGGGAGAAATAAACTATCCATCCATTGTGGGGCTACAATGTCCAAAATTACATCTTTTTTTTTTTAGCAGCAGTTTAACATTAGACAATTTGTTTAAGTTTCAAACAGACTTTTTTTTTTTTTTTTTTTTTTTTAAATCACACAAGACCACTTTACAGTTGCCCTTTAAGAAATAATTGTGGTGAATTAGACCAGTTAATCTCTCTTTTTGGTGAATATAAAAGAAGCCATTTCTAGCTGCTGTGAGCAATGTTGCAGATATTCCCCACCAGTATAGAGGGCCTCCTAGCACAAAGAGTGCTCAGGTTCTCCTCATCCTATGCAAAAACTGTTGCTGTTCCCTGAAGTACTTGCATACTGCAGCTTGGTACATCCACACATCCCCTTACCAGAAATGCTGGCTTCTGGAGCACTGCGTGCAGCCAGGCTGTCTTCTTCACGTCTTTCTTTTCAAGGGACTTGGCGGAATCTCTACAATTAAAGGAAATTTTAACTCACTGCAGAGGCCGTTCTTAATTTCATCTTCTTTATCTCAAAACTGTTCTGTAACAGTGTCCACTGCTGTTTATCTTCACATCTAAAGAGCAGTTTATGGGAAGCATTCCCAAAGCCTGGAAAGCATCTGGCTGAGAGATGATCTCTGAAGATGAATAAAGATTTTTCAGGAAGCAGCAAAACTTTACACCTTGTTTAAACATTTTAGGATATGGACATAGTCATGGTTAATTTATGGCATCAAAAAGAGGAAATGTGGAAGCTGGTTTCCTTGAAAAGGTAGCCTGGTTTCCTCCAGATTCTCTGTTTTTCTTGTGTTGTTAGACAAAAAGGCAAAAGTCCAGTTCTGTCCCCAACCTAAAGAAGTGTCTGAGACCCCTCATTGGTGGAAGTAGTGTTTCGGTTTTTTGTTTAATAATTGTGATGATTGAATTATAGAAGATAACATCTCAGCTCAGAAATCTTACTAGCTTGTCAATTTTTCCCTTCTATATGGCCCCTTTCATAATTAATAATGAATAATGTCCTTCCTGCCACCCCTCCTCCCCCCCAAGAAAAATCAAGTCTACTTTAGTCATTAATGGTGTTATTTTAATGGTAAAGGAGACTAACACATTGTCTGACTTTTTGGTAATAAGCATCCTTTTCTCTTCTTCCTCAGATATATTTTCAGGTATTTTCAAGTAGACATTACATAGAAAAGAAGTAGGGAGGAGTTAAAACTAAATGTGTATACTTGATCAAAATTCAGAGTTCATAGTTGTAATGTATTCTGTTGTAGTATGTTTCCTGAATTTTATTTTATTTCCCTGTAAATACTAACAGCCCCAAAAGGCTTGATTGAGTGCATGTACACTGTACAGAGATAACTTAGAATGATGAATTTTTGCTCTGCTCTGTTTCAGACTGGAGCTGAGGATACAACTGAAGGATTATTTTCAAGTTAATAACTCATTCATTAGAAGAAGCCTAATGCTTTCAAAGATACTTTAGACTTAGATAACCAACTTATTGAATTTAAGTGGCAGTGGACACCTAACTTTAGCCTTATAGGCAGGTTTACAACAGTCTTTTGAAGATTTTAACATGTGTGTAAAATTTTCTCGGGTGCAAGAAGTCACTTGAGATCTAAGACACAGGAGAAAAAAGCAAAGATCAAAATGAGAACATTAACTCACCTAGTTAGAGATGCCTCATTCTAGAGGTGCCCAGTTTTTCCAGTTCAATAATGCTATTGTTCTTGTGAATATTTAATATAAGCAAAGCAATTCTAAAAGAAAAAGTGAAGTTTTGGCAATAATCTGTTCTAGGTTAATGAGTAACCTCAAAGTCAATGCTAAGACAGACATTGGCGTAATGCAGAATTAGACACATATTTAGACAGAAACCCATGCTACTGTATTTTTTTTCATACCCTGTACTAATGTGTGGTAGGGAAATGAGTTACCATACGTTATTATTTTACCTTCCTTTTGTTGTTCATTTATAGATTAGATCCCAACAAGTGTTTGCACAAAGTGTGGTGAGGTCAGTAGTCAATGAGGTAATATATCTTCTGAAACTCCTGCTCCAGCAAAGATCTCCTTCAGAAGACATGTAATGTTTTGACACCACCAGCTGTCTAAACAGATGTCGGAATCATTTACATCCCATTTTGGAGTACCCAACCCATTCACCCAAGACACAGGAAAATAAAGTTTAATACATTCCTGTACTGTCCAGTAGTGAAGAGTATAATCAGGCTGTAGCCTGAGTGACTAAAATGTGTTGGTTTTGTCTACCAAGAGGGAGGATATCTTATTTTATAACTAATCCCACACTTGGAGAATGGTTTTCTGGTTTCACTAGGGGTAGTGGAGATTTATTTAGCTTGCTTTTTTTTTTTTTTTTTTTTTTTTTTCTTTTTTCTGTGGCAAAAATAACATATGTGGCAAAGATTCATTTATAATAATACTAACTAGACATTTTGAAATGTTTGCTTTATAAGCTCCTTTCTCTATTTTTGCATCTGATATGCATTGTTGGAAAAAAACATAAAAGCCTCCTAGGGTACATGACTCACTTACTGGAACAGTTTTCATCTGTGAGTTTGTACAGTTATCTTTTCTCTACCATCAATATATGATTTACCAGTGATTCATTTCATAGTCCATTAAAACAACCGTGAAGTTGTCTTCCTTTGAAAGTCTTCCTTTGATATGTAGTCTGCACAACAGCAGTGGTCTAGCTGTATTTATTGTTATCAAAATTACTAAAAAAACCCCCAACATTATTGTGTCTGTTGTGGTTTAGACCCAGTCGGAGCCTAAGCACCACGTGGCTGCTCACTCGCACCTCCCTGGTGGGATAGGAGGGAGAATAGGGAGAAAAGCAGAGCAAAGGCTGAAGCTCTAGCTGGGGATTATGCACCATCTGTCCTAGAGGTGATCAATGCCTCCAGCCAGATAAAGCTGCTGAGGGCAGAGGTTACTGTGCAGACCTCAGTTTGTGGGAAGTGCCTAGGCCATTCTCCTAGGGCAAGGACAGGTGGCAAACCTGTCTGTAAATGGTGTGCCCAAGTGGAGGACCTCCTGCAGCAGGTGACTGGGCTGCAGGAGATGGTCAAAAGGCTGCATAGCATCAGAGGAGCAGAAAAGGAGATCGGCAGCTGGATCCAAGGGCAATCTGCCGTGAGCCTACAGCCAAACCGTCAAAAACTCCCCCATGGACACACCCAGGAAGGAGGGAAGCCAACAATGCTGAAGAATGAAAACTTGCAGAGGTAAGAACTACCTCCTCAGAAAGAGAATATCTCCCTCAGAGCCTGAGGTGACTCTGCAGAACCTCTTCATGGCTCTGCAAACTGAAGGATTAAAAAAGGTCACATCAGGTAGCACCTCAGAGCTGAGTAAGGCAGCCAGATTGGTTCCATGTATATCAGCTAGTGCAACCAAGAAAAAGAGACAGGTGATAGTAGTAGGTGACTCTTCTGAGAGGTACAGAGGTACCCACTTGCTGACCTAATCCATTGTCTAGAGAGGTCTGCTGCTTATGGGGGGCTCACATCAAGGATATCACTGAGAGACTACCAAACCTTGTATGTTCCACTGACTGCTGTCCACTGCTGCTGTTTCATATGGGCACAAGTGGTATGGCCAGGAGCAATCTGAAAAGTATCAAGAGGGACTACAGAGCCCTGAAAGCAGTGGTGAAGGATTTGGGAGTGGAGGCAGTTTTTTCACTAATTCTCTTGGTCAAAGGGAATGGGGATGAAAGAGACAATCGAATTGGGAAAATCAGCAAATGATTATTTGAGTGGTGTCACTGTCAGGGTTTCAGCTACTTAGACCATGGGAGTCACTTTGAGAAACCTGGTCTTGTGGGGGCTGATGGGGTCCATCTTTCTGGGAAGGAGGAAAGCATCTTTGGCCACAGGCTTCCCAATATAGTAAAGAGGGCTTTAACTACAGTTGTCAGGAGAGGGGATCATCAATCCGTCACACTTCAAGGCCAATGCCAGTAATAGATGCCTTGGGCCTGAAGAAGGGTCACAGCATGCCTGAAGTGCAAGACAATGAATTTTCCAGGTGCTAAAGGGCCAACGACAAAGTTGCTAAGCTGGACCTTATTCTCGCCAACAAGGAGGGCTGGTGGATATTGTGAAGTTCAAGGGCAGCCTTGGCTGCAGTGACCAAAAATAGTAGAATTCAAGATTGTTATGGCAACAGGGAGGGTGTACTGCAAGCTCACTACCCTGGAATTCAGGAAAGCAGACTTTGACCTCTTCTGGTGTCTGCTTAGCAGAATACCATAAGATAAATTCCTGGAGGGGAGAGGGGCCCAAGAAAGCTGGTCAATATCCAAGGACCACCTCCTCCAAACCCATGAGTAATGCGTTCCAAAAAAAGAGGAAGGCTGACAAGAATGCCAGGAGTCCTGCCTGAATGAACAAGGAGTCCTTGGGTACACTTAGATGCAAAAAAAGACTCTACGTAGATTTGAAGCAAGAGCAGGTAGCCTGGGAGGAATACAAAGAAGTCATCGGAGCAGTCACGGATCATGTTAGGAAAGCTAAAGCCCAGATAGAACTAAATCTGGCCAGGGACACCAAGACTAGTGTCCTGGTTCCGTGTAAAAAG
>NW_008584909.1:0-18816 GCF_000691845.1 Merops nubicus
CACCGCTGTCCTCCGGTGTGTGTGGAGGGGATGTCCCGCTGCTCTGTGCTCCCGAGTGGCATCTGCTGGGCTGTGGGAAGTGCTGAAGGGCGGCACAGATGAGGTTCTGTAGCAGAACCCCGGCCTGCAGTCGGTGCTCCGAGGAGATGCAGCCGTCTCCCCACTTCACGCTGTTCCTAAGTTAGCGAGTCCTGCAGAGTGCCCAGTGTAGGTACAGTTAAATGTGGCGCTTCTGCCTTTAATGAGGGATTAAAGAAAACTGCTGCCAGCTATATATGTGAATTCATAGCTTGACTGTTCGCTTTTCATTTTTTAGGAGCTTTTTGTTCAGTATTTGGCTTCATACTCCTACAAACATGGCAGAGGCAAGGAGAAGAATGCTCTCACTTACAGCGACCTGTCCCATACTGCAGAAGAGTGTGAGACGTTTCAGTTCCTTGCAGGTACCTATAGCACAGTGCTAAATCCAGCATGTCATTTGGAAAGTGAAAACTTGCTCTTATCAAATTATTTTGTAAGGACACAAGTCTCTTGCTGGTCATTAATCTCTATAACATTCAACTAGAACACAAACTACATCACTGAAAAAGTGTCTTTGTGAACGGGGATTTTTCTGGTGCCTACAAATTATACAGGGCTAATTAATTCTCAGCATATTGCCTGAAGCATTTCTGAAATTCCAGCCACTCCATCTGTCAGCTTATAAAATGAGATCACTGTAAGAAGTTATGGGCTCCCAAAGTTACACATTTAAATCCAGAAGTCTTGGTTCTCAAAGTAATTTTTCCTACAAGTTCCTTTGTGTTTTTATGTATAACATATATACGAAGACACATGTGCATGTGCACACATTTTTTACTGATATTTAGGTATCTGATGTAACACTTGGCTCACAGAAGGTATGAGCATAGGTTCTAGGTGGAGAATAAAATATTCCCAGCCCAGTCCTTCTCTGGGTTCCCTGGGGATGTACTTTCAGAGCACACAGTTCTGCACTGTCTCAGGCCCGTCATTACTGCCCTGAACAAGTGTCTTACTGCAGAAAACCCGTTCCTGCAGGACACGAATGGGGTAGCTGGCTTGCTGCAGCTGTCTGAGGCACTTCAGTAGCTGAGCACTCTGCTTTACATCAAATAAACAATGTACATGGACAGAGAGTAATGACAGTTGCCAGTAATCAGTCATAACTTATATTCCTTGTCTCTGGTTACTCCCACCAGAGGTGGGTAATTCCCTCTCGTGCTTCCTGCTGTATATGTCAGACTAACTCACCTGGCTATTCACTTAACTCCTGTTTTTTAACAAACCTTCTTTTCAGCTTCATTTCATTAGTGGTACAACTGCAACAGTATTAGTCAGGCAATACAAGTATTCAAAATTACTATAAAAGAAACAATTCTGCCTTCCAGATATCTTGCCAAAGAAGATCCTAGCTAGCAAATACCTAAAAATGCTTGAAAAAGAAAAGCGAGATGGAGACATGGGGGAAGATGATGAAGAGGATGGGGAGGAAGAGGATGAAGATAGAACTGTTGGTGAAGATCTTGGGTCTTAAGACCAACAGAGACTTGCTTCATAGCTGATGTGTTTTCTATTGTAAAAAGGATGTTATTTTTGTGACTGAATCCAGGTGCTGGATATATTTATATACTGAGCCACACGCTTTTGCTTTGTTTAAGAAGGTAGAAACTGAACTTGTTGAAGAATGGAAATCTTCCCTCAGAAACATGTCGGGGCCAGAAGAGCTAATATAACTCTGATAGCACAACTTGCTCGGATGATTTAATGTGACTTTTTCTGACAATCATTGCCCAAATTGAAAAATTTATTACGAGCAGCTTCCAGTCCAAAAGCTCTTTCACCCTCTAGCTAGAAGGGTGTCCTTCCCCAGTGTCTGTTTCTCCCCAGAGCGGAAGGTGAGGGGAGGGGAGGTGTCTGCTGTCCTTGGCTTTCTCCTCCTTGGGGAGCCAATAACCTACCAAAACCTCCCTCGGTTTTCTGGAACAGTGCCAGGGCATTAGCAGTGGACCAAGCCCATTAAAAAAGTCTTCTGTAAAAGCAGCTGCTTGTGTCCTGCAGCCCGAGTGGCTGTGTCAGCACAGAACGGGGCAGAGGGTGAGGCCCAGTCCCAGTGTTAACGTGGTTCTGCTGCTGTGGTGGCAAACAGGACACGTGTTAGATGGCAGTGTGAATATGTACAGCTGGAACCTCTTCCTCTAAGGAACTCCACTTCTGCAGTTTGTCCATGTCCTGCCAAAATGCACAGTGAACTTTGGGTTGTTGGGAATAAGCGACCCTCTTACCATTTGAGTGACAAAGCTGGATGTTACTTTCTTTTTTTTTTTTTTTTTTAGTTATTTTTTTTCTACTATAGAAATGGTAACTGTGGTGTAGAACTTTATATGCAACTTTTTAAAATAAACATTTTGTATGAAATGTGACAGTCGATGCAGAGACTTTCTCTAGTTCTTCCCAGCTTCAGCCACGTCCTTGATCAGCACACAAGCCCAGCAAGCTCATCTTTCCAGGAAGGAAAGAGGGGAAAAAGGCAAAATGGTGTTTGAATGGCATCTGTCAGCAATACCAACCAGATCTGAGCCTGGTGTGAGTGCCTCAGTTGTGTTGACCAGCAGGCTCAGCAGATACACAGCTGATGATTCCACAGTGTCCTGGTCAGTCAGTTAGAGGAGAGAGCAAGCTGTCACCCTGGGGGTGAAGAACACCCCAAGAACGTCAAGGAGCAAAACCTCCCACTCCAAAAAGCTGGGCAGCAACCTGCCCTAAATCACTGAGGAAGGGAGATGTCTCAAGCAACACTGACTTGGACAGCATGGTAGAGAGTCACCTGGAAGCTGTCCTCCCTGTCAGGACAACACTAACAGCTTCTCTTAGGCTGAAGGCAAAGCCCACTGACCTGCTCTTGAAAGGCAAAGCAAAGGCTGTAGCAGCTCCATCAGCTGCCACACACCAGACTCATTCTAAGAAAGCAAAACCAGGCAAGGCCAGAGACTGGCAGAGGAGTAAAGCTACTGTGCCACACAAGAAGTGCTCTTATTATTTTAAAAGATCAAAGTGGTGTGCTACCCACCCAAAAAAAAAAAAAACATTCCCAAAGTTACCATAAATCAGCACTGTATCAGGAACACTGCAGTGGGTGCTAAGTGATGCTTCATCCCTAGAGAGATTCCTAAGTGGTTATGCAGAACTGTACCATTGTTGAAAAGGTTGTTTGGTGGGTTGTTTTTTTTACATACTATTATTCAAAGTTCGTGGTGATGTGTGGGAAAGTGAGGGCTGCCTGGGGCAAGGAGGTTGCCTGCAGCAGGGTGTGTGAACTGTGTAGCATTGCCCAACACTTGGTGGGTTTAGGACTTGCCAGCTTTTTGGGGGGAAAAAAAAAACAAACCCCAAACCACCACCTGCTTGTCCTCTAGTGCAGTGTTGTGGGAGTTTGTACTGTCAACAGGGTAGAGGGCAATGAGGGAAATGAGATCACTGGTGACCCCTAACCCACTGGCCCCCACAGCAGTCATGTTGAACATGACAGAGGCACAGCCTGAGCCCAGAGCTGGTGTGTGCAGGGGTTAACTCACCAGGGCCAAACAACACCTGGCCCACAGCTCTGTCAGGTGGGTCACAGCTGCAGAATGCAGTAACTTCAACAGCCCTGGGCACCTGCTTTGAGGGACACACACATTCCCAGGGAGATCAGATGTGCAGAGTAACCAACACGGGGGCCACTAGTGTAAGACTTCAGGTGACACATCCCAGCCCCCCTGCAGCACACCTCTGCCTCTTCCAGCAGGTCAAAAGCCACGTTCTCAAGCTGTCACAAAGCTCCAGCTCCAGACTGCATCATTTAACATCACCTTCCTCAGGCTGGTCCAAGGGTGACTGAGGAGCATGTGAACTAAACAAAGCACCCCAATTGTGTCCTGCTCTGCAAGTGACCATTTGCCTAACAGCCACTGGATTCTACAGCTGACACAACTGGGAAAGCTGGAAGAGTGCTTGCATCAGACGTCTCCCTTTCCACCTCGGGGCTGTAGTCCCCACCAGCACCAAGCTCTCCATTGCTGTTGAAGGTCTCAAGCAGATGGGGCACGGCTTGGGCCTCTGTGGTTCCTCTGCTTTGCCAAAATTGCCCCTTCTGACTTGGAAGGACTTTCTTTTTGACTCCTGCCAACCTTTGAGGTGAGGAGCTTACTGTTCAAGCACCATGCATCAAAACTGTAAGAACTTCAGCCACACACACAGTGTCTTCCTACACCCAAAGGAGGAACAGGCAAATCCATGATGCCAGGCATTGTTTTCTTTTTTTCATCCCCTTCTATTACTAGCTTATGAGATCCTTCCCCGCCAGCCAAGGCTGCTCAAAGGACACAAAAGTTCCTAAGCTTGCAAGAAGACAAAAGAACTGTGGTTACCAAGTATAAATCAGCATATTTCATCCCTCTTAGAAGCTTCCTGTGGGATGAAGAACATACTCTGTCAATTAGTGAGGCCTCAAGAACTTGAACACCCTTCGGGATTCATTCAGCCGGAGTCCTCGGTGGGGACTTCAGAGCTGCCAGAATTTGCCACAGCCATCTCCAGGGCCATGCACATGTCAAAGCTTGTTGCCTTCAAAACCAGTAAGTGGTATTTGTTTTCCCCAAGAGCTTGACACAGGGCAAACCCACATCCAATTCAAAGAAGTACTCCAAAACCAAGAGGAAAAACAAAAGCTCTGTCTGACATGAAAGAGACAGCTGTGACTTCAGAGTCATAAAATCCCTAAGACTGGAAAAAACCTCTAAGATCATCAAGTCCAACCATCAAACCAACACTACCAGGACTACTAAACCATGTCCCCAGGTATCACATCTCCCTGTTTTTTGAACCCCTCCAGGGATGGGGCTCCACCACCTCCCAGGGCAGCCTGGTCCAGTGCCTCACATTTCACCACGCTTTCAGGAAAGAAATTCTTCCCAATATCCAATCTAAACCTCCCCTCATAAAGCCCATTTCCCATCCTGTCGCTAGTTACTTGGGAGGAGAGCAACACTCACCTCACTCCAGCCTCCTTACAGGGAATTGTGGAGACCAACAAGGTCTCTCCTCAGCCTCCTCTTCTCCAGCCTAAACCAGCCCACTTCCCTCATCTGACATGTTCCCCAAACTTGAAACATCTGAAACACTCCCAAGTGGTGTCACGCAAGGGAGGGCAGTGGAACTAGAACCTTTTGGCTCCTGGGCAACCAGAGAACTTCTCTCATCACAAAAAAAAAGCCTCTAGACCAGCACGTTTAATTAATGATGACGACTTGACTGAGCAAATTTTGGTGTAGCTCAAAGATCCCTAGCTCCAGTACAACCTCCAGTCTGCCACTGGGGCCTGTAACAACTGTTCCTGAGCCACAGACTGGAGCAATCAGTAATTTCAGATTCAGTTCTGGCCTCTGACAACAAGAAAGACACAGCACCAATTCTACAATGCAACTGCTGTTTACACCTTTTACCCACATCCTGGGATCTTTTTTTTGGTGGCTGTCAGCAGCTCCCTGCTCAGGAGATGTCCTCCCACTGCTCTTCTGTACTTACTAGGGACAGTTAGGCCACGAATACGTCCTGCTGCATGCTCACAGTCTCAGTGTGCCAGTAACTGCAGCAAATGGCCAAACTAGCTAACTAAAAACAAATAAAAAGGCATCAAACAAAAACTTGTAAAGATGAGGAAATTTATTTTATTGACATACTATGAGGCAAAACAAAATTGACACCATACAAAATAACTTTATAAAATATCATTCACATCATTATTTTGTCAGGAATTACAGCATTCTGAGCTTGTTACAAGTCTTCTGTTTTGAGGTGAAAAACACTACGCTAAATCTTTAGTATTAGTTGTATATATACAGTAAGAAACCAAAACAGAAACTGTTAGGTTTTTCATGAGTTTATTGCAAAAGTAGTGCAAACTATTTTACCTTGCAAGCTGTAAAACAAACTTGGAAAAGGACCCACCTAAGCTTAAAAACATGACAATAAATGCTCAATTTCACAGCCTTAGAAGCTTCCTTCAACAGTTCTCAGCAAAGAAATTCCCCATCTCTGCACATTTTCTCCTTTTTACTGACTCAGAAGCCTGGGGGATGATGCTCCCACAGGGCAGGACGGGTCCTGCTCCAACCCGGGGTGCAGTGTGGCCGAGCCCGTGGCCCCCCACATCTCCATCACCCCAAAACATCGCCCAGCAGGGCAACCTTGGTCAGTCTGGTTCTCCTCCATTAATAAGCTGCCCCCCTCCACATTCATATTTGAGAAAAGAGTCAAGAAAGCAGTAAGAGCAAAAAAAAACACCGCAATACTAGAGGATGAGGAACACATATTGTCTGTTTCAGAAGATAGCATCCTTTCCCTGAAGTCCAGGTAAAGTGTATTCCCTCGTGGTGCCCCTCCCCTGGTGTACACAAGGCAGGGTGACTCCCACCCCCCCCCTGCAGAAGCCCAGGAAGGATACTACATTCCATGAGAGCGGGAGAAAGCGACGCTCGGAAACGCTACCAGGGTCCCCCCAAAGCAACACAGGTAGCTAGGAATCTACTGAAAAAAAAATTAAAAATAAAAGCAAACAACTGCTACATGAAAAATGTTAAAGGAAGGAACAAAATGCAGCATTTTCAGGCTCTTTTTTTTTTTCTTGAGGTACCTATATAAATATTACCTTCTGCCCAAAGTACTATTTGTTTTGTTAAAAAACTAAAGTCCTTATCGTGAGCCAATTGCAGGGCATACATTATTACTGAGAAAGTGCAACCATGCTGATAATTTATATGCAGCATATTAAAGGATGATTAGGCTTTAGAAAATATAGCTTAAGTATAGACCTGATGGAGCAGTTTTATAAAAACATTTAACAGAGGCATCTTCCTTTTGTTGGAGTCTCTGCAGCAGAAAGCCTTAGGAGACAGCTCTGCAGTCCTGCCACGGTGGAATGTCAGCGCTTTTACAATTCCATATAGAGATCTTTTTTTCTTTTAATATTTAAACTAAATACAATTTTACAGAAAAAGATTCCCCCTCTGTATTAGGTACTGGTAAAAAGTCCATTTTTTATTTTTTTTTTTTTAAATGTCAAAAAAAAATGATAGCACATCACAACTTAACATTTCCCCCAAAGGAATTAGTTCTAAGTAAAAAAGGTTCACATAGTAGAAAAAACTTACACGTAGTTGTAAACTGTTGCATACAAAACTGTGGAAAAGTCGATGACATTTTATTCCCTCACCCTTACAGACGTGTCACTTCATTTTATAAACACACACACACACAATTGTGTGCTCTGTGTGTATGTACAGGTAGATACACAGAGATGTAGATATCTAGGGCTGGGATTATATATTAAAAAAATTCTTTATTGGGTATTTCTCTTCACCTAAGTCTGCTGTGATACTCTAGTTTATAACTGGATACACCGAAAAATACTTTAAATTTACTACAACTATCCTCTGTGGCTTTTATTCTTTTTTACTTTGCGGTTAAAATCGATTTGCTGTTTTTTAATTAAGAATATGACTTTTGATTGTTATGCACTGGGGAAAAAAAAACAAAACAAAATACACAAAGGCACAAAGAATGAACTCAAACACAGGATTGCTGTCTCTGAGGAATGAACGCCCAGGTTTTGGTTCACTCCTCACACGCGGCTTGGTCGCTGTTGCCAATCTCATCGACAATTTGAGTAGATAGCACCCAACTGTGTAAATGAGGTAGATCCAAATTGAAAAGAAAAAAGGAAGCTGGGTCCCCAAGGCTTTATTTGCCTCGATTTACAATGTTTTATGGATTTACGTCAGTCGCAAAAAGCGGAAACGATGGCACTACCTGCAGCAAGCACACAGCTCAACAACAGCTTTCCATTTTCGGTGTAAATTGGAAGTGTTAAGTCACAATCCTCCTTCAGGCAGAGCTCTCCTAGCAGGGGGAGGGAGGAGAATATGTTCAACGCAAAAAAAAACCCCAAAACACAAAAGGAAAAAGCTGAGATTGGAGACAGCCCATTTTCAGGAGGCTGCCAGAGAAGGGCCCGAGAGCCCCGTTTCTGTAGAGCAAGAGTGACAGCCAGTGCCCAGAGGCAGCCACAGGGGACAGACCTCCCAGTCACCTCTGCTTCTCAGCTGAGAAGACTTCCTCTCCTACTGGCTCAGCTTCACAGGAACACCCTACGCTCGTTCAACAGTATTTTTGCATACTCTGAGAAAAATCTGACAAATGTTATCGTTTGGTTAAGGCTTAATCTGAAGTGGCGTCGCCACACAGCATCATGCAAATGTTAAACTACGTCAGCAACAAACAATGTCCTCAAACTGCACACCCCCACGTGGAACCTCTGTGCTTGGGTAAAAGCAACACGGAGGAAATCCTGCTGGGCCTCAAGTGAGGCTAGTTCTGTGTCTGCTTTTTGTGTTACAAGTGCTACTCTTACCCAAGCAGCACATCAGAGATGTAGATAGATATACTGCAAGCACAAGACTTTTGAATACAGATGCAACACACACACCAACCAGTCAACATATGTGTAGTACCACTTGAAATGAGGCCCTTAGCATCATATCTGGGTTTTCTTTTCTCCTTTAAAAAAAATAGTGAACTTTAAACAGTCAGAAAAACATTTTGATTCAAGGGAACATCTACAATATGAAATTTCTGAATTTTTTTTTTTTCAGTTATTTTATAAAAATAAAAACAAATTTGAAAACCACTAAACGAAAGATTAAAACCTTAACAGATGTCAGTTAAATCTGCAATGTACCAAAATTCAAGGAAAAGAAAAACATGGATTCAATCAGTACACTCTGTTTTCCATCTCACCCACCCGAGATCGAGTTAACCACTTTGCTGCACAGAAATCCAGGACTGGAGCTTTAACTTGTGAACTGCCCTGAATGTTGAGGCTCCTGTAACTGCACAAACTAACGAAGTGCTGTGGAAGGCAGTGAAACTGTGCTTCTTATTCCCAGCAAAATACTGCCTGTGTATCTTTTATTAACAGTCTATAAACAGCCCCACGTTCCTGTCACTAACCTGTGTGTACACACACCCCCCTGTGGATATCCAAACACCTACAGAGAGAGAGAGAGAGAGAGAGACAGATATAAAAACTCTGCTAATCTTTATCAACAAGCTGCAGAAGACAAGGGGTAACACTTCAGGATAGGACATAACTCATTGCACCTGGTTTAAAATTACATTTCCCAAGACACTTAATTCTGAAGCTCACTCCTTCATGTCAGGGTTTTGTTGTTGCTTACAGTTTTTTTTCTTTTCTTTCTTTTCTTCCTCCCCCTAACCAAAAGCCTTGCTTTCCCAAATGGTCTGCTGCTAATTATGCCTGAAGTAAAAAAATTAAGAAGCACAAAATATCTAACCCTTCCCTGCCACATACTCCATTTATTTCTACTGCCCCAAACTAGGTAATAAAGATTTGGACAAATGCCACAGTCTCTTGGTGGGAGACAGTCTGGGGGTTGAACATGGAAGACAACTGGAGATCAGTTAAAGCTTCAAGTCAGGCAGGCAATTAATTAAAATTAAAAGACAAAGTTAGTACATGTAAATGAGAAGCAATTTAAAGGCTCAGTCTGGTTAAGTTCCATGAGAAAACTGATCAGAAGCAACAAAACTAGTCAATATTGGCTTTTTTTCAATAGCACAGAACTAGTGGGATCTGAGCACGTCACAGTCGATGCACAATTAACTTTGGTGAAATCCAGAAACAAACTTCTCTGTGTGGTGTGTGGTGCTGGCACACGATGGGCACGACCCTGCCCACAGCACAGCCCCTGGGGTGCCCCAGCACAGACAGATCTGCTGCCAGCCAAGCAAAAAGGTGCAACTTCATCTATACTGGCACGAGTGAAGCTTCCTCGATTCATGGATTTTAGAATAGGAAAAGCTGATAAATACAGAGTAGAGTCCACATTAAAGGTCTGGGGATTTTTTTTGGACAGGAAATCTCACCTAACAAAGCAAACACAGAGGGCACCAGCCAGGGCACTGGCAGCTCCCCAGCCTGCGTGAAGACTTTTCACAATTCATGCTTGCCAAGCACATTCAAGAAAAACATACAATGGCCAGAAAAGGTGAAGTTTATATTTCAAGGACAATTCCTAGGCTTGCTCCCAGGTTAGTCAACATCTCTAATGCCTGCTGATAATTAGATAGTAGTTATTCCAGCAGGGATTTTAGTTGTGCTTAGAAACTGGGGGGGACAGCAAAACCAAAGCAGACCAGTATAACAGCACATCCCAAGAGTGTGGGGAAGAAAATGTGCGTACTCATGAGAGCCATACAAAAATGAGTATGTGCTTTAAATACAGACTCATAATGCACATACCAGGCTCCTCAAAACAATGTTGGGGTTGGTTGAGACAGTCCACAGACAAATTTAAAGGAATTTATCTTTGAGGGGGTATTTAGAAAGGAGGAAGGGAGTAGGCAGCTTACAGCGTGTGCTGTGGGTCCCCCTCCTCAGCACTGCCACCCACAAAAATCCTGAAATGAGCTCTCAGCAACCTCCCACACCTCCAAATTCAGCAAACACCCCTGTCCTGGTTCCGACCAAGTCCAAAGCCCTGGGACAGAGGGCTGAAACCAGAGCTCAACTTGAGGGAGCTGCCCACCAATGTTCTCCTTCTGGGGCAGGTGCCACGAACTGTGGGGGGCTGTGCTACTGCTCTGGCTGCACTTAGGGCCCCTCCCACAGGGAAGCCAGAAGGAAAACCAGGAGAGTGTTACTGAACTGTCACCTTAACAAGTGCTCAACTGGCACTTGTGCAGGAACATGTTTCCCCTCCCCTCCTTATCTCACTTCCAGGAGGGCTGTGGCAGCCTGCACAGCACAGATGGCATTTCTCTTCTCTACAGCATGACAAGCACCTCGCACAGGGCTCTCTCCTCACAAACCTCCCAGTGCTCCCCTGGGTGTGCAGACCTAGTCCAGAAAGCACACAGCACTCATCCTGAAGTTTTCCAAGGACATGATCACAGGGGAGCTCATCCAGCACAACAAAAGCCCTTCCAGGCCACAGCAAGGTCAGTAGTGTCTACAGGTCTGTGATACAAGATGTAGTGACGTATTTCCTGACAAGCAGCCGTTTACCTACACATCATGCTTTTGGGGGAGCTTTGTAAAATTATAACTGAACCAAATTTTCAGGCTTTTCCCCTGTTTAGTTATTAATGAGCTTAATTATTCAGCCCAACAAGAATTGGCTTCCAGCAAGTCAGAACTTCAGCAACCCTCCCTGCCATTGATAATGTTCATTAGTGTCTACACCCAAAGACTAAGGTAAAGAAATTGTAGGCAGCATATAATCCCAGCAAATTTGCTTCTGAGATGCCAACACCCATAGCACAAAGCCCAGTTACCTTTAAATAACAAACCCTGTAAGGCTGCTACACACCCACCCCAGCGTGTGGTGCACGAACAGGCAGTGCTGCTCTCAGCAGAGTGGCTAATTAGAAAATGAGGAAGCTTGTTTGGACTCACTGTAAACAAAATAAAACATATCAACACCAGTTTTCTACAGTTTCCCTTCAGGTCACTTAAAGCACCTTTAGTCTGCATGCACTTCTTTCAAGGTTGAGTTACAGCCAAGGCTTTGAACGCAACTGATGCTAAATAATTGCAATAGGACTCAAGTTTGGGGTGGCTTTTTGGTACTTTGATTATTTTTAATCCATTTTAATGGTTATAATGATCTGAGCAGGGAATGGTTATAATGATCTGAGCATAGTATTTTCACTGTTACAGTCTCATCTCAACTCATCTAAAAAATACAATAAAAAAATATCCCAATAGCTAATTTTTGCCTCAGAATCAAAACATACTTTGAGCACCTCGATGTCATTTTCAGTGAAAATGTGACGTTTTTCTGCCAACAGCTAAAGTATGAAAACATTTTTCCTTTGGAAACAACAGTATGCAGACTCAGCGAGTGCAGGGACAGGTTACAGAGGGAGCTGCTGCCCCGAGGAGCCCTGCACAGAAGCTGGGGTGCCAGGGGTGTGATTTGCTTTCGCCACCCCCGAGACCCCCCAGCACCTCGCGCCGACACACGTCACCTCCACACCTCAGGAAGACAGGAGCAGCGACGAGCCGCTGCCCAAGGTCACAGTATGGCACCACTACTCCTCCAGCAAGAAAGAAAACAGTGGAAATACAGTTTGTTTGGGAGCATTTTGGCTTCTTTAGTAGTAGGCTCACTTTAAAAATGAATTAATCTGCAGAGGAACACAGGAGGTAGCCTTTAACTGCATCTGCTTGCTAACTACAGGATATTACAAACCCACCTTTTGTAGTGATTTGGCCAAGCCATTACATTCATTACAATCCAGGCAAAGAAAAAACACAGAAACACAAGAAATGAGATAAAATGGATCCTGTGCCACACCAAGCACACACAGCACACTCACCCACCCGTCCTTGGGACTGAAGCCATCTCGGAGGGACTCATCGTTCCAGTCATTAACCCTCAGAAACAGGAGGCAAAACTTGCTCTTCTGCATCCTAACGTGGACAGCAGGGCTGAGTTTGGGCACCTCCTGCCCCCAAGGGTTATGGAAGCACAAGGCAATCACTGATGGATGATGGATGGCTTTCCCATGGGCCAATCAGGGAGGCAGCACCACTTCTTGGTTCAGAGCACTGAATATCTACTGCACTCAACCCCACGTCGGTGGAGGGACAGGGAGCAAGACGTTGTAACTTGGATCCCAAATCCCTATAATTCTATTTCTGCTGCACAGACCAGTCTTTCTTTGTATGACACAAGAATCAGATGCTGGAAGAAGCAAAAAAAACCCACGACAGCTACAGCTGACAGCCTGGACATTAAGCTAAAGCTGTTAGAGCCATCAGTCACCCACCAGTGACAGCAAAGACTGGCATCTGAACGTTGCTCAACAGCAAGCACACGGTAGCTTAAGAACTGTCCTGGATCTCTATGGTGAGGGAGAAATGTGCATGGAGGAGAACAGGAAGAAATATTTCATAAATACAGATGAACCCTAAATATTTCCACGCAATAAAGCAACTGGGATTCACACCATAATGCCAACAGAAAGCGTAACAACAGTTAGAACCAAAGCTCCTAACTCAATACTGTAAAACACGGCAGCATTCCTAAAAATGGAAGAACATCAAGGAATGGTAGCCACAGACTTTCAGTATTTGCTATACTTTGCACTATTTACAGTATTTTCAAACAGCTACAGCAGATGCAAAAAAGAAGTCTTACAGTAAATAGGGAGTTAAAAAACCAAATCAGTGCAATTACCTTCTACTTGAAGTTTTCCTTAGAACAGACTGCACGTATGCACCACGAAGCATGTCACCAAATGTAATAGAAAAGTGGAAAAAAAAAAAAAGTAAAAGGTACTGTCCTGCACTGGAAATTGAGAGAGCCACACTGGCAGGACAAATACACAAAAAGAGATGCTACTGTAGGAGAAGAGCATTTCAAAGAAAGGAAGAAACATCATTTTACTACACTGGTATCTGATGTAAAAATACTGAGAACTTTTTATACATTCCTTTATCTATATATGTAAAAGAGCTTTTTTTTTTTTAAGAAGAAAAAAGTCCCTTAAGGGTTACTTATGCCACCAGAGATGCTTACTAGATTAAGAGGCAAGTACAGCCATCAAAATCTCCAAAGGTCCCAGTCCTGCATTTCTAGTACTTGGTAGTCTTGGATAAGCATGACCTGCAGAACCAGCCTGTTCTCCCTTCCAAATATCAACATTCTTCCTCAAAAAAACAACCTGTGTGTACAACAAAACAAACTAGAACCATCCAGTAACTCTGGCTGGGGTTGTTAACACAGACCTTCCTCCTGTCCTGGCTCTGACACACTTCAGAGCTGCACTGGCATGGGGCAGGTGGGGAACCTGCTGCTGCAGTGAAGGAAACAGCACTAGCAGCAGAGTGCAGAGCCCTCCAGATCACAAGCTACTTAGCAGAAAGCCTTTGTGCACGTACCTACCAAACTTCAGACAAAAGCATCAGAAGTGTCTTAACTCAGTTAGAAACTTCAGTCTTTTCAGAAAGCAGCCTGGGCACCCAAAACCTGGAACCTCCACACCTACCCTTCAAAAGTTTAAAATGAAAATCCTCCTGGAAATATTATCTCTTGTCTTACTTATAAAAATGATCCACTAACATGCAAACAAGATTTGTGTTAAAAACAGACAAAGGCTGCAGGAGTTACTGGTAGAGCCAGAACTGGAGCTGGACCTTCACCCCTTTTTGGTTTTACAACTGGGGAAGGTTGCCTGGGGGCCTCGATGAAGACCAAAAGTATTTCTTGTGTATTTCTTGGTTTAAGAGTTTCCTGTAATCTTTCCATGCTGGCTCCAGCAGATTAAGACAACACCTTTCCCTAAGAACTAGGGAAAAACTCACCCCAAACCTGACAGACCTGGAAATGCAGAAATTAATATCCCAAAGCTTCTGTAACACGGAATGTCACCAACTGTAGCTCAACAAACCCAGTATGGTTGCTGAAATATTCTAAACCCAACCAAAATAAGGAGTTCTAATAAAAACAAGTGATCTCACTCTGTGCATCAATTCATATATCCAAACCAGAAGTGTTAGATTGCATAGGGCTATCCTGAATGCCAACATCACATAAGGCAGAAACAAATCCACCTACTTCCACCACTTCACAACAGCTCTTTCCTGGGTGCCAGAAGAGGTGGAGTGCACACGTTCTTCTATTCAGCCACTGAGACAGAATTTCCAACCCCAAGCAGACCTAAGTATTGCATATTTTGTACATTAAAACAAAAACAAACAACTTTTATGTATTGTATGCATGCTGATATTATTTTTCACCTCCCAGTAGGAGCATTTTGAACTTGCTGCTGCTGGTTTTTTGGGAGGTTCCTACAGAACCACGTGCTTCAGAAGAGCTCTCTGGAGAGGTCTGGTCCAGGCCCCTGCCCAAAGCAGGTCCAGTGAGCTGCATGGAGACTTCTCCAGCCAAGTTTGAGCCTCTCAAAGACAGGGATTCTGCAACCTGCTTCAGTCTTTGGATGTTTTTGTTGCAATAGTGATACCATGTCCATTAGAAAAAAAGAAAAAACAAACCCACCAACTCAGAGAAAACTAATCCATAGCAGGCAGCTCACTAGTGCCTGTCCAGCCTCTCGAGCACTTCTGCAGCACTGGTGGTTTGTCCCTCACACTGCTCCTCCCACAGAGGGAATCGGAGGCTCCTGTGGGTTTTCAGAGAGCCAGGCACCAGGACCACCTGCGCCCATGGCTGGATTCAGGCAGAAAGCCATGGCCAGGAATGTAATGGAGAGTGAGGAAGAGGAGCAGGGGCCCAGGTGCTGCCCAGCACTCTTGTGCAATGGGAAGCACACCAACAACTCTGCACGGGCTGAAGAAGCCCAACTGCCAGAGGGTAACACACGTTTGGTTATTGCTGACCTGAGCTGCACAGTGACTGAGTGGTTAACACTGTCTGCCTCAGCTGTCACTTCAACAGCAGGGATGTGAGACAGAAATCTTGAGCTTTGTGTTTACCTGAGATATTGCTGTTCTTACAAGACACATGGGAGGTAACAAAAAAACAGAAAAAGAAAAAAAAAGAGTAAGGTATTAGGTATTTCTGGTGATTTTTCTGTTTTTGTACAGGGGACATTTCTGAATATGCAATTAATATTAAAAATATATTCCCAGAAAGATAGCTGCTGGGTTTACAGCACACTATAATTTTCAAAGTATATACTACTTTTTTTTTTTTTCTTAGAAAAATGCTTGAAATTACTCACTCATTCACTAATAACTCACCACTTGTGGGAGGATGGGAGGGAAAGGGAAAGGAAGGATAAATCAAGCCATCAAGAATTAGCAGTATTGGAGTCTTAAAAAGATCTGTAAAGGGTAAAAATGTCCCTATCCTGAAATGCATATAACCATCCCAAGTTCTTCATACTCAGGGAAGAAAAACTACACCAAATTTCTGTTCATTCCAAGAGGATACACAGACAACAGCTACTCTCAGATTAAGGGTCTGTCCAACACTCCTGTTCTCACAAAAAGGAGCTGCAATGACCATTCCAGCACAGAGAACATGCCCCAAACAGGCTGATAGTGAAGTCCCACAGTCTGCTTCAGAAATAAGATTTGAGGTCAAGACAGATTCTGCCCCCCGTGCCCCATGTGATCACCTGTATAAAGTCATTTTTTCCAGATCTGGATAGAGAGGGAAGAGGAAGAATTTCACATCCAAGAGGTCTCTGCATAACAAACAGCAAATAAACTAAATGACATCTTAAAACAGTTGATCTTTTCCCTATTTGTTAAGAAGAATTCATATAAAAAAATAATTCTTATATAAAAACCTGCCAAATTAAAATCTTCACTGGAATATCAAACCCCTCAAGCAAAGGCCCAGAGAAGTGCAACATCCCCACCACGGAAAGGTTCCGCAGTTCAGCGGGATTTTGGGGGAGGGATGTACAACCTGGCCAGAACGCAGCAAGACAACGTGACCTGGCATTTGCTCTCTCTCATAACAGCATACTTGAAAATCTGGATTCACATAACTATGACCAAGAAGAAAATCTGACCCAACAGCCTGATCACTGAACTAGAAGAACACAAACACAACTGGTGAGGAAGAGGTTTTACATCGTTACGCCACCTACGCGACACCAACAACCCACACATTGCTACGAGGTGAAGATCTGGACTTGCACAAAGTTATGTACCTAAAACTCTTTATGCAGCAAAGATTGGGCATTTTCTAGCTTATTCAACAGCAGCTGGTTCTAGTCTATCTGCTCTATATGGCACAGACCTCTGTACTGGTTGACGCTAGCACTCGCCCACCTCAGTGGCTAGAGGTAAATGTATTTGAAACGGTGACTGAGCATCTGCTAAAAGAAAAGGGAAAAGACAAAGCAGAATGAATCAGTGGAAGAGAATTAGATTTTTAACACCTGCCTCTTAGCATGTTATTTCAGTTATCTACGAAAAAATAAACAAAATGAAGTCAGCATAAGTTTCCCGGGCTTGTTCCATTTTCTTCTAAATCTGCTTGTGGCATCATCATTAGTGCAATGGTTTACAACATGTATTATGGTTTTTTATGAACCCAGTGTGCAAACTAACAGAAGCGTTTGTCTAATAATCAGTTTTAATTAATGCTTCTCCTAAGAGAATGGCAAAACTCTCACATTTACTATTGACGTTATGCATAACGAAGAGAGTTTCACCTCCCTTCATAAGTAAACTTCAGTTTCCCACGATTTACCTTTACTGCATAGATTCTCTGGCTTTTGTCTAAATTACCAACAGTGAGCACTGTCCTCTGTTAGAGCTCCTGCCTCACCAATATTCAACACAGAAAGAACACCATGGTTTTGTGCTTGAAGGAACGTAGAATGTTGGTCTCGTGTGCGTCTCTGACCGGCACAGGCAGAACCTGTCCTGTTATGTGCACGCTTAAAAGCCTTTCTGCAAGGTACAAGCCATACCAGATACACTCTGTGTAGCTCTAACTCTCCCAGAGTCAATTGCATATTTTTTGCATTTGAAGAGTAATGTCCCCACAATAAGGTTTTGTTTTCTAAATCCAAAGCATTCTTGATATGTTAACAGAAGTATAATGAGCACTCCTTAGTAAATAAAAATAAATAATAGCATCTAGTCTATCACATTAATACTGTGAAACATATATAAAATTTACATTAACTCAAACAACAGTGAAAAAGGATTGTACTGTAAATATCAACACAGACCCGTATTGTTTAGAGACTTTGGAAAGTAAGTGTCACAGTCCTGTATGACAAATTCTAAAGTTAGCTGTCAGTATCTCTTTTTAAAAATTCTTTACAATTTTTTTTTTTTTTTTTAAATGGCACGTTTTCTTTTGCCAATCTAATTGGACCTATTAAAAGCTTAGGTACAAGTTCATTTGTTTTAAAATTCTTCTTGAGCTATGAAAAACATTTTCAAATGCAGCACAATAAAAAACATTCAAGAGTAAGCCTCAGAAAATACATTTTTGCCCTTAGACACACAGAGAATAATCTTTAAAAGACAGCTGAAAACCAGAATTTTGTCACTCTTTTCTTTTGAAAATAAAGATTTTGTTAATGCATCTAGAATAATCAAGGCTTCATAAATAGTCAAAAAAATGCTTTGCTTTCCTTTGTATTAAAAGCTAATTCACAGCATTTTAGCCCATCAAACTTTAGTATGAATTAGATCTTTCCAAATTATTAAAAGCAATTCAGTGAATAGCAAACTGAATGAGGCGTTTTGTGGGTTGACTTGCTGGGTTTTTCCCTCCCCTAAGCCCTGAGATCACAGCTCTTGATTTAATTATAAAATATGGGTCTGTTTTATACCAAGCAGCTTAGAGATTTTTGGCAAACCACATTTGCAACAATAGTGGGGTTTGGTACAAGAATGCAGTTCATCATCAAGTCTGAAATTCTGGACGGAAGGCTTTCTTGCAAATGGAAAAGAAAAAAACCAAACATTAAGATGCATCACTGGTCGCTGGCTGTCAGTGGAGCCTGGACAATGGTTGGCCTAAGTGCAGCTGGTCTCACTGACTCCGACCCCGCGCTGGACCGGGTCGCTGAACCACCTCAAGCAAAGTACATCGTGCGCAACGTGTCCTGATGGACTTGAACTGCTTTAGCAAGTGCTTGGTGGTCTCTGCCATTGCTCTGCCCAGAAGTGTGGCTTCCTTCGGCACTGGAAGAGAAAGGAGGGGGGTGGAAAAAAGAGGTGGGGAGGGAAAG
>NW_008584909.1:18847-33521 GCF_000691845.1 Merops nubicus
CCTTGCACATACAGTTTTTGCCCACAACATAATTCAGTGGTAGGACCAAACTTACCCTACTCAACTACTAACTGGGGATCCTACTGACCTCGGAATTACCAAGCCCACTTCCTGTTTCCATTTAAATTCTGTAATTATTTAAAACTGTTCCACTCACCTATCATGTTCTTTATCCACCAGATGATACCTGGCTCTGAAGGCCACCAGGTGCGCGTAGTACGCCGGCGCCGGGATGGAGACGGAGCGCGTGCAGCGTACGTACGTGTGACACAGCTGGTAGGTGAGGATCTGCAGCTCGTCCGAAGAGAAGCGATTGTCATCCCAGAGGACGTGGTAATGAGAAGGTCTGCTTGTTCCCTGGAGGCAGAGCACACAGGACATCAGCGTTCCAAAAACACCTCTTTAAAATTCCACCTCTGCGGGTGACGGTGACATGCAGTACAGGCGACCGCTTCCTCGAAGTTCACGTGAGCAATTCCATGTGCCTCAGCAAACTTCTCCTTCCAAAAGGCAAGTGATCTCCATCCTCGCTCCCCATAGAACTGATCCCTTTGCATTTTTGCACTGGATTCCATTCTCCAGGATTTAATCCCTGTCACTGAAGTTAAATGATTGTACTGAACTGCACTTTAGTCTTGTGAAACTTAGATCTGACTAAAGGCAACCAGGGAAGGTAGCTTTAGGCAAAACATTAACAGCTAAAAGCAAACCAACTTGGGCCCATGTTGATTATGCTTTTTTGAGAACAAATTTTGACTTTCAGTACTGTTGTGGTTTAATAGCTTCTGTTTCTGACTGGGAAGAAGAAATTACAAGAAGATATGGAACTACAGTGATACTATCTAAGTGTATTAGTTGTTTCCCAGGAACTGGATGCACATTTCAAGAGAATTTAATGCAAGAGGCAGCTACGTAAAATAGCCCAACTACCTCGCTACCATTCAAACAGGAAAGAAGCACAATAAACTAAAACCACTTCCTCACTGTTTAGTTCCATTGTTTTGCATTTTAACAATGACAGAAGAGCACTGTGCATGGCAGAGATGAAAAGCCAAAATACAGAGGGTGAGCTGTGCCCTGTCTCTCCTGTGCAAAGAACGTGTGAAACACCAACAGGCAGTGCTAGCTTTGAACATATTACCACCCCACACAGAATGCTGTACCTGAATGCCAGCGTGACTACAGAGGTAAAAGTCAAACTCTGATGGATGGGTGATTTTTGTGTCCACTGTGGTACCAGCTGGAATGTTTCCGCTTTTCCCAACCTGTGCAAACAGAGAGTGCAAATACAGTACAGCATGCAAGGGTTTTTTTCTTTTCAGCTGTATAGTAAGGAAAAAAAAACACAAGGGAAAAAATCTGTAAAAAGCAAAATGTCAAGAATAAGAAAAATTGAAACGTAAAACAGAAACTCTGGGGTGTCTCTACTGAAGAGGGGGAAAAAAGGCAAGCTGCAAGATCTGCCTAGGAGTTACCTACAAAGATTAGCTTTTCTGATTCATGTAAAAAGAATTTCCTGCAACTGATTTGCCAAATTCTTTTCACCTTCCCATTCCAAGACAGGTTATTCCTCTGCAACTTTTCTTGTTTATACCTGAAAGAGGACAATCCATAGTTTTAAGACAAGCTTCTTCTTCCCTCAAAAACACTTCACTTCAAAGCAGAACTTAAAAAAAAACTCTTTACTTTATAACAATCCAAGTATAATCACAGCATGCTATCAATAGAAAACCCACATTCAAGTCAGCATTAGAAGTTATAATTGTCTTGAAGCCTAGTGGGCTTCACATGCTCACACAGAAGAGCCTGACAGAAGGAAAACCCCATGACCACCCTATCTGTGAACAGAGGTTTGCCATTAGGAACGTTTCACTGACAGCACTGACTCCATCCCAGATTTGCTGAGTCTCCTCTCCATGCAGAAAGGTGGAATCAAATATGTCTATTTGTACTTCACATAGATACAAAGATGACTGTGGGAGACTCAAAACAATATGAGATGTTCAGTACTAAAAGTCACGTGTTGTGACACTTGATACACCAAACTCTGTGTCCAAGACAACAGACACCTCAGATACTTTAAAGGCAGAGTTAATGGAAAAGTGAAGATTCTCCATGTGTAGGGTTCACTTTACCTAACAACTTCAGTGTCTACATCTCAGCTGGTAACCCAAGAGTCACTGTGCAGGCAATGGCAATCAAACCAGTGAACTTAATAACACTAGAATCAGACCAAATATGCTTCAAAGGGTGTTGGGAACACTGAACAGATCTCCAGTTACAACAGAGTACCCGAGGTAATTGTTCCAGATACAGACACCTACATCATAAACCCTACACTACTCAGATCAATCTCAATCCTTGACTCCTTTGGTGGAAAAAAAACAAAACCAAACAAACAACTGGACATGTGAAGACTTTGATAACAATTTCCAAAAGGATGGGGAGACTTGTTGAAAGGCACATCCTGCTGACACTTCATAAAAGCTTCGTGCCAGTCTATTATAAAGGAGCAGAAAAAGGAAGGTTTTACTTTCCAGGTATAGAGATCTCACCCACTATGTTATGTAGTTCTTCTAACAAGTCTCTTGCTTAAAATAAACAACACTGCTTAAGCAAGCAGTGATAGGTAACTTGGCTGCCTGCTAGATACTTGCTGGTCCCAATTAGCCCATACATACCCGTTCATTTTTATCTGTACAGAAGAGTCTGGTGTGATGCCTTTTCTGCACAACTATAAATGTGATTCCAGGCTGGTAATCCTTTTCTAGTTTAATACATGCTTCTCTGATAGCCAGCAACTCATGATGGAGAACCTGAATCATGAACATAAAGATGTATGATAGATATGAAAGATTGTTATCTTACAGATTACTCTTACTTATCATGCTCCTTCTTGCACTGTCACTCAGGGTAATGAGATGTCAAAGCATGCAGGATCAAACTTTAATTTCTTCACTTAACAAGAACAAATTAAATCACCAGTTTCCTAAGCCAGGAGAGAGCTGGTTCCATATTCGTTCAGCTCCAAGCATAAAGCTTGGACTAATAAGCTGTATGCCAAAATCTTTTAAACTGCCAAATACAAATGAACATTTAATTAGACTGTTGAATATATAACAGCCTAATTACTTTTCAAACTAGTACAAAGGACAAAATGCAGGGTTGCTCAACTGCACACTCACTCCCAGCACTGTGCAGTTTATGCAGGACTACAAGCATCCATCAAAACTGAGAAAGGGAAGTGCAGGAAAACAAGAAGCAATGATTTGGGATTTGGGTTAACTATAAATTAAAAATTCAGGGAAAATCAGTGAAAAATGGAAAAAAAACTAAAGCTCATAAATATTGTTTTACTCAAGTTTACTAAATCAATTTTACGCCCTTCTCATTGGATTTTGGGAAGCTCACTAAATTTTCTATCTTTTAATTTAAATAACATTTAATTTAAATATCATAATACTGGACAGTAAAGACTATGTAAAGATCTTTAGACTATACAGAAAAACATTTCACAAAATATTGTACTTTTAAGTAAACAAAAAATATAAGGAAGTATTTGTTGTATCAGGAATGAAATAAAAGTGCCAGTGTGAAAAGACAGCATTTATTAATCATGGTTAAAAATTAAAAAAAATTATATCAGGAAAATTAGCTTACACTTGGTTTTAAATTACTATCCAAGTCCCATGTGATACAGTTTGCCCAATGTATCTTGAACAGGTCACAGCTGTTGAACATAACTGGGGTGCTAAAACTATACTTTATCATTTATGATTTTGCAAAGGGGAAAGTATTTCAAAAGGCTCATGAAAAACATGAAAACACTTTCTCTGCTCAGGCAGAACCCAAAAAGTTTGTTGAGAATATACTTTTTCCCCTAACTCCACCTACACGAAACTAGATTACGACCAGAAAACTACACCATCAAAATCTCAAACAGAAAAACATTACCTGTTGAAACTGCCCCTCAGAAACACCATCTCTGTAGAAGATGATACGAGTTGGTTTGAACCTAGTCGATTTGTAGAACTGAATGAGCAACTCCCTGACCATGGCAGCCAAATCCTGGATGATCTCTTGGCGGTGCTGCTGGACCCGAACGGTGGCACAGTATCGGTTGGGGTGAGCATCCATGCTTCCTACAACCTGCAGAAAAAATGCTCACTATTAAATCAACTTGAAAGCACTTTAACTGAGGGTTTTCATTAAGATAACTCTATCTCTTTAACAGTTATCTTGTAAACTAAGAGGTTGACCTAGTGCAGATGTAGTCAAAAATCACAATGTGCTTGAAAGACCTTTGAGTTTAGTCTACTTGTGGTAACATACCCTGCTGAAACAGAAGACTTACTTTAAATCTAAAAGACTATTTCTTATTGGCACCTACACATAACTGAAAAAAAAAAACCAAATCAAAACAAAACAAATACAATTTGGAGCACTTATACCATGAAACCATTGATTTAGCTAGGAGTGCACCACAGGAATTTGAATTCTTGACGACTGAGTCCCTTTCTGGGACACTGCATGGATCTGCAAAACTGAAATGTGAGGCACCACAGAAATACCCACAAAAGGGGATTTTTCTGTTTATGAAAACACCAAAATTCAGATATTGTAGAAGTGACATGGGACTGAAATCCAAATTCCGTATGTCAAAAATCACAACTAAGCACAGCTCCATCTGTTTTTTCCCTGGATACTGCTGTGTAGTTTTTGAAAACAGGTACTTGTCTGTGTAGCACCACAGGCTAAGAGAGTGCACAGACTGTCACCAGAGATCTCCACTATTGAATAAGGAAAGCAGCCACCACAGGTGTCTGACATAAAGCAAGCCACAGCCATTCGAGTATTTAAGAAGTTCCCTTCCAAAAGATAACTGCACATCTTGTGTTGCCAGGAAGCTTGAATCCCCAAAACCCACAACTGAGCCAGCCTCAGCTGTAAGTAAATTCTTCACATTTTTAACTGCTGAAAAAGCAGATTTAAACATGCACCAGCTTATTACAGGTTGCTGATAAATAGCTAACAGAAAAGCTCCTCTGTGTATTAGCTTGTAAAATGCCTGAGCTGCTAACGCACACATTTAAGTAATTAGCATCAGAGCAAGCTCTCCAAAGTTTCATTAGATTCCTGCAGAGAAATAATTTATAATACTGTAATTAGGCAATCAGAAGTAACACAATGCAGAGCTGAGCAGCAGGAGAGAGCAGGGGCTGAGGCCGATGGACTCACCGCGGCAATGGAAGGCTTTTTTCCATCCCCAGCTGGTGGGTGAGTTACATCTGCACCAAGGAATATGACAGGCTGCTGAAACACTGGTGGCCTGACAAGGAGAAAGCAAATGTGTAAGAGCAGCAAGGCTTGCACTGAACAAAGCACATTATACCCCACGTACATAGCACTCTGTGCTCCTACAGCCAATCAGTCAGTTTGCACTTGATTGGAGTTGGTCACTTGCACTGTGACAGTGACTAAGAAGTCCTGACTAGGGTTCTAAGTACTTTGGAATATTTTTAAAGCATACCTAATGGTTACTTTCAATTTAAAATGAGTTTAAAAAAAGCAATTATTTATTTTTAAATTGGAGAATTGCAGCCTTTATTAATTAGACCACAGGGGAAAAAAAAAAAGTTTATTTTTTTAGCATTAAATAGCATCTGAGAAAATTGAAGGACTGCACATATACACATGCTACGAATTTGGTTTTGAACAAAAAAGCAGCATTGGAAAAGAAGTTAAAAAAAAAAAAAATGTGGCTATCACAGGTATTCTTTTAGAAGTAGATTAGTTTTTTTAAAACTATGCTTCGAAGTTTTAAACAAACCTTTAAGTTACTAATCTACTGCATCAAGATTAGAACACCAAAACACCACATTGGTAGTTACAAGCTTCAACTCTATTCATTAAAACAATTTTAAAGAGGAAATCTTAGGCCACCAGATTTTTCTCGTGTGGGTATGGCAGGGAAAGGTTATGTGGATAGATTCAGCTGTTTTCAGACTATCTCTAAAAGGAATTTGAAGGTAATTACAACAACATGACTTAGAATGCAATTATACAAATAAAAAGCTGTTCTAGTCTCATCCCCTCAACCAATAAAAATTTGTCACTAAGGAGTTCTGTTTTAAATACCCAAACCCTGCTCTTCCAGAATGCCCAGGTGACGTCTGTAGTTGTGCCATTTTTGCCCCCCCTTTTACTTAATTCCATTTTCATGAATGCAATGTATTGCTACATTGAGCACAACTCAAATTTCTGACCACATTACTGTTGTCAACACCAGCCACTTAAAAGAGACCTTGTATTTATGAATCCAGCATAAAACTACTTATATGACACGTTTGTTTTGTTTCCATTGCCGTATCTTTAACTCCTTTTTGAAAAACAAAACTAGGAAAAAAAAAACCCTCCACCATGCCTTTCTGAAATGGAGACTCTAATATGATGATTTTTAGTTGCTTTAATAGGAGTCTCCAACAAGCATGTTACCCAGGCTGAGTACATTTAGTTGCATAAACAGAATTTAACACGATATACAAAATAAATATCCTTTCTTATAACATGTTCCTTTAACTCCCCCTAACTATTTGTTGGATTACTTTTCAGCAGCTGCCTTCTGACTGGCCTGACTACACCTAAGTGAAAATGTCCTTATCTCTACCAACCAGAATGCTGACTTCTTTGAAACAGGCTCCCAAGAATGACGTAGCAGGTTATTCCCTAAGCTCTCTCTACAACTTGAAACGCAATGACTAAACCCACCATTTTTCTACTGACATAGGAACCTAGTTTTTTATTTTGATTAAAATCTCTATCCTGCACAGGTGAGACAAAACAAGCTGTGTTTTGTTCATTCTTCCATTAGAATTTATTGTCATTGATTTTTTCAATAAAACTGATTAAAAGTTTCAATTTAAGAAAATGGAACATGATACACAAACCAAATTTAGTCTTTAACAGCAAGATCTCTCCTCTTTTTTCTTTTTTAACAAACAAGAAGACACTTATTTCACTCCCACTGAAATACGCACAGATTTTGGTGTCATGCCAGATACAGAATTCAACAGTATCAAAGCAACTTCACAGAATATAGTCACAGTGCAACTAAAACTTCACGTAATACTACTAAGAAATCACAAGGTAAAATGGACCTGGAAACCAATTAAGAGTTTTCTGCTCCCAGCCTCTGCTTTTTTATATGTCTAAGTTAAGACGTGCAACAAAACGAAGAATTTTGACCCCAATAAAGGAAAAGGCACTACTCTTCAATATGGTCTCTGATTCTGAAAACAAGGCAACTAAAATATTATCAATTTTCAATCAGTTGAAAGCTGTACACATCAATGGTCAGTTGCAATAATAATATTTTTTATTATAAATTTCAACTGGAATGAGGATTCCTCTCCAGTCTTTGTAACCTTACTTTTGAGGGACTACTTATTAGAAGCCAAAAGGTAGTTTCTCTGAAGAGTCACTTAAACTACAGTGCTACAAGTAGAGATAAAAGCACCCTGTTATCTCAACATGACCCATGTTCTATTCACCATACAGCATCCTCTCCCTCTGACCCAGGGCTCACCTTCCCTGCGGCAGCAGGATATTATTCACGCCTCCTAATTTGACGTTGATTTTCAAGCAGAGGTTGGAGAGGGTTTGTGGTGTTGTCCTCTGCACATTCTTCATCTGGACACACTGTGTGGCCATGCCCAGCACCGTGTCCCCCACGCGCTTCACCTCCGCTGCAACACAAACAAACCCCTGCACGTTGCCAATCCAGCACTGCAGCAGAAGTCCCCTCAGAGACAGTGAGCCACACCTACGTTTGCAGCAAAGTGGCCACTAAGCCTGAAGAAGCAAGAAGAAATCCAACCGCCAAATCTAATCCCAGCCTCCAACAAAGCTCTGCCCAGTTCTGGACTGCTCCACATGCCATCAGCACAGCACCTGGGTTCCACATCTTTTAACTTATTTTAACCAAGATTTATGTTTTTTTTTTTAAATAACACTCACTGTAATTTTGGAATTACGGTGCCTCATCATCACCATGGAAGAGCCTTTGGCTAATGAAGCAGGTCATATGGACAAGAGGATGATGAGCACTTATTTAATTACTAAACACTGGAGTAGTAAAGGCAGTCTAACAGTAACACACTGAGCATTACCCAGCAATATTTGTGTAGTGTTCAGTAACATTTATGAGTTTATCACTGCACGCTTATCACTTGCATAAGAAACTCATGAAGAACTGTGCTATTCAAAAGGTTAAAATAAAATCCTATTGTTAACAGAATAGAGACTTAAAGGCTTTAGGAGAGTCATGCTTTTACACTCAGAAAAAGAAGAAATTCAGGACACGGGACAGGCTCGAGAAGATGCAATCCCCCCTCAGCAACAGTAAAGGGGAAGGGACTTTTTGAGGAGCAGGGCAAGCAGAGAAGGCAAGACTGTGGGGATAAGAAGTGCAGAGTATGGAAGAGCACAGAGAAAATACAGATGATTATAGAGGGGCAGAAATAACCGTAATTAAAGATAATGATAAGGAAAGCAGATGAGAGTTGTACCACATCCTCTCAGTGGTTAAGCAGAGAAGAGAGTCCCCTCTTAATGCCAAGCAGGGACAGTGAAAATGTCATCTCACACTGAATTTCTACTGAACAAACCTGAGATGAGCCACTACTTTTGCAAGGCTGAATTCAATGTTGTAATAAAGGTACTATTTAATTAAGGTTCCTTTTAAAATCTCCTTTTTATCTTATAAGAAATAATCTTGGATAAAGAAAGTTAGAAAACTATTTTTTGCTATATTAATTGGTGAGGGATGGGATAAAAGAAATCTGCAGCTACTTGGTAGATCTGAGCCACTGGAGAGTTCATGAAGCTATGGGAGAAAAACAGTGGGAGGTGCTGCAATTAGGCAAGTGAAAAATGAGCAGTTTTGCCTATAAAGAGTTACTTAAAACCAAAAATGCATGGTTTATCCAGAACACATTAAAACCTATGGGGGTATGTCTATGTAAAACACACTAACTGTCAATCTGTTTTCAAAAACCAGTTTAAGTTTTCAGCTTCCATGCATGTGTGTCCTCTCAACCCAAGTGTTAAAAACTTAAGTAGAAGAACATCGATTGGCAGAAATCTCCTTCACTCAACTTTTTTTGCCAAATGCTGATGGCATGAGTAAGCAAAGATGTTCTAAAAGCTATGTGGTTCTTGAGGTCCTTACTTCTTCAATCACTTGAATTTTTAGCACACAAATTACAGTAAATATTTTAATCCATGCACATCAATTTTACCAGTGTCACAAAAGCCCTGGTTTAAACTTTCTCACAAACCACATCACAAATGCAACCACCAAGAAAAGTGTGGAAAGGCAAAAGCATAGAGAAAATATAAATCATGCAGCACAAGAAAAATAAAACTAATTTACAGTCCATTCCTTAAGTGGAATTTAGATAGTTAAACCAGAATTAAACTTCTCTCATTTTGATACTTCACAAAGTAAACATATGAAATTGTGACTGAAGCAGACATGCTCACAATTTGCACTTACTGACCATAGACTGGTGTTTTTCCTGGCAAAATGACTACAACAAGCTGCAGCCCAGTGTAAGTGTTCTTGAGGTGTCTGAACATGGGCTCCACGCTGTCAGCCCCCTGGGCGTACTTGCAGAAGCACGGCTGCCCCTGGATGGGGATTCCTGCATCTCTGGAGATCTTCCTCAGCTGCTCTGTGAAGGACCTACAGGATGTAAATCAATACATTAGATTCTCAGGTAGAAACTCCATCTGGATTTTTGTTCTAGTTTAATGGCACAATCCTGTTAAAGTTGCAGAGTTGTGCCATTGGAAAACATGGGAATTTACGCTGAGTGGATGTTTAAATGCCTGTGCCTGTGTAGCCACTGAAGGGAAGATAGGGGAAGATGAGGAAATACTCTGTATTAATAACACCATTACAAAAAACTTCATTTCCAAACTACTTTCTGCAAAAACACTGCTACGATGATATCTGGGATAGCCTGCTCTAGCATACTTCAGTGTGATTGATACTCCCCTGCAGAAATGACTGAAGTTCCTTTGTTCTCTTGGTGAGGAAGACAACCAACAGAAGTTACCAGCAACTGTATCTCAGCAAATTCATCTAACATCAATAATAATTCACAAGAAAAAACCTTGCTAGATATCAGAGGAAGGGTGTACCCTGGAGGGGAAGACAAATCTTCTCAAAGGATGGTACAAACACGTCACGCCTTTGATGGAACTGGTCAGAAATAGAGAAAACCTAGTTTTGTCAGAGGTTTTCCAATGAAGGTTGCCTCAGGCCCCTTGCTAGCAGAGTATGCTGCATTGCAGCCTGTCTCCTCCTGGCTCTTGCAGAAAAGAGGCACATAAGAATCTTCCCTGGCAGAGCCAGCACTCACCACTGTAAGCAGAAAGAGACAGTGGCAGAAAGTGCAAGTGTAAACAGCACAGGATTTCAGCTTACACACCATCCTTACAGATGCACTTCTAAGAGGAAAAGTACTCTTCTCTGTTACTGAGAGCTAAAGCAAGATGATTTTGAAGACTTTTAGGAATTTTGAAGGTGTTTACTCTGATGGATCTACAGTGGCTGAGCTCCAATGTGTTCAACAAGATGTACTACAAGGAAACAAGATGCATCTGGATGCAGTCATACTCATCCTGTGAAGGAATGTCCTTGAATAGTAAGGCCAAATGCCATCTAAGCCATCAGGGAATTTTACTTTGGCTTACCATGATGAAGACTTCTGCCTATCCCTCAAAACTGACTAACTTCTCCTACACAGCATTTCCACTACAAGCAACAGCGTGGAAGGAAAAATCCTCTGGCACATCTGGAGAGAACAAGTCCCTAGCCCTATACCATGGGAAAAGAAGTAAAAGGTAAGATTCCCACTGTTTCCTCATCACTTGTGAGGGAAAGATTCCCAAGCCGTTTGGCAAACCACCTAAAGGAACAGTGTTACAACAACACTTTTAAAAGCCATCACTGTCTTGCATTCACCTTCCAAAGAGCAGCTGAGTCACCTGCTGAGGCAGCTGTAAGAGCTGCACTTGCCTGTGCATGGAGGAAAAGCAACTGTGGGCAAAAGAAGGGATTAGACAACCCATCTACACACACCTTCCCTGCTCCAGCAATGATGTCACTTAACAACTCTCTTTCAGCCTTCATGTTGCATCCAAACATGAAGAAACCACATCTAAAAGTTTCATTCAAATGCTTGAAGTCAACAAAATAACTAATCATCCTTATCCTGCAAACAACATGTATGTTGCACTCAACTAGAGGGTAGAAAGTGTTAGACAAAGGTGGGACTGCTTTCAAAAGGAAGTTTTTAAACAAGTCCTGGATGAATAATTCTATTCCGTCCAACGAGGAAAAGAACCTAAGACACCACAGATGTTAGCTTTCACTCTCGACAAATGCTTCATGATTAACACCCATCATTACATTGTTTCAGTCATCCTAAACTCAGCCCCAGGCCTCACTGGCCAGAAACCTGCCATACAGCATTAGCTGCTTTTGGTTAAGTCTGATCTGGAGGATTTGAAGATGATGATTTCATTGAAATCATATTGGCATCATTTAAAACACAGAGACAAAAATTCAAGAGCACTGTTAAAAATGTATTGCCACACGTTAAACAATTTAACAAAATATATAACCTAAAGAATTAAGTGAAATTATATTATTTCCACACATAATAAATAATAAAATCACCATTTTATGAGAGACAAAACTTCAAAAGCACTGTTAAAAATGTATTGCCAAACAATTTAACAAAATATATATCCTAAAGAATTAAGTGAAATTATATTATTTCCACACATAATAAATAATAAAATCACCATTTTATGAAACACTTACTTAAGATGAACTTCAGTGCACTGGCGCTGGGGAGCGAAGCACGCAATTGCCCAAACCTTTATTTCAATGCCAGTGTGAAACTGTTTATTCCTCATGTCCCAGACCCCTTGAACTGGTGTAGCAATTGCTTTATTCTGTAAGAAGGAAATACACCAAACACACCAATATAATAATGTAAAAATTGATTCATGCTAGCAGAACTCCTTTAGCTTCTACTTCCCTCCAACCATTTATATCCTCGGGTCTCTCTGTACTGTTCAAGCATCTATTCTACCTTACAAAAATCACTCTATCACTGCAGCAAGACAGCTTGCCAGCCAGGGGAAAACTAAAGCTCATAAAAGTAAATCTCATATTGTTCATTTTTATTGTTGATGGTTTCCTTGGGTTATATAAATCAGCAGCAGACAGACATTACAGAAGGACAGTAAGTCAGACACTCATGCTTGGTATGTAATGGTAACAAGAACATATGTTTCTACAATGACTTTACAACCCTTCAGTGAACTCCCAAAAGCAACTTAAGTATTATCAATATTTTACACATCATTAAGTGGAGGCAAATAGTGGTTCGATGTCACTCAGCTCTAGAAAAAATAGGAACAAGCTATCAAAAGATGATCAATTATTCAACTTTGACCTGCACAACACTTTTTTTCTTCCCCACCAAGCAGGCATCACTGTGATGGATTATCTACAGGATAAGGGATATAATAAGATGATTAAAGTAGCTCTGGTGATGTTAATTACCTTGTAAGTATTAGCATCCTGTAGATGTTTTAGACAAGTTGTGTCTGCCTTTTCACTCAGCAGCACCAGCTAAAATCTACAGGAGTTTTTCAGGACACATACACAAGCCTGATAATTTATTCTGCAGTTGTGTCTGCTAAAGGCAGTACCTCCCCCACTCCAACCTTCCATCACTCAGCTGCCATTTAGCTCTTGTTCCCTCTGTTCCTCTTATGCTAGAATATTTAATGAGAGCACTCTCCCTACCCAGAACTGGGCAAAAAAGCTGGTTTATCTTAACCTGCCAGTGAAAGATTTGAGCTTATCTGCCCCATTTTGTCTGAAGAGCTTCAGGCAGAAGACAAGATCCTCCTCCCATTGCAGGTTTACAGAGGCAACAGTCTGATTTGTGCCTAGGGCAGAACTATTCTCAGCTGGCAACACAGGATCTAAAAAAGGTTCATCAAAAGTTGCCACAAGTTAACTTATCCCAGCTACCAAAGCTTTCATCTTGTATAAAAACAAGACATGTTATACAACTGATAGAAAATCCTGTTTCTCAAGCTTTTTCTGAAAGATGCCACAGCAGGAAGATTATGTCAGAAAGGTCATCTCAAAAGCCATTTTGAAGAAAAAACCTGTGAGTAAGTACTCCCACAGGAAGAGACAGCTCAGAGGAAAACATGCTGATAGAGATAACACCTTAAGATAGTTTTTCTAAATACAGCTGTTCCACGCAGATGACTCAAGAACAACCAGAAGGTCAAGAAGATTTCAGAGTGGAAATATCAACAATAATAACTGAAGTTGTCTCTGTTCTTCCCCATGCATTGATCTGAACCACTATTTGCAGTTTTCCTCTTGCAACACACAAGGGTGAGTGAAGAAAAAATACACACATTTTTCTCTGAAGTTCACATAAATGCATTTTTAACCTGGCTTTCCTTCCAGAAATAAAGCAGCGATTAAGGGAGATGCCAAATAGCCATTCTATTGAAGGACTTTCAAAACTTATATTTATGTTCTCAACATTTCACTCGTGATGATTTATGCCATTACACCCAACGTGATTAAAGAACCACACTCCAGGAGTTGTCACAGCTGGCAGAGTGTCTGTTCCACATACCCTGCCTCCATAGAGGATGGAAGGAGGCTGCAGGACCCGACCAGTCACATCTGTCATTTCATCTTTCACCATTATTCCGAACTCACGAACGTAAGGGTCTGTATTAAAACTCGCACTCCGCATCTGAAATTAAAAGGAATGAAGATATTTCTTGCAGAAATAGAAGTTCTTTTCATGAGATCTAAAACTTTCTGTAATAGCCTGTAGTTAGGCACATACCCCTTGATGCCACTCAACCAGAGTCTCTGTCTGTTCCACCTGGAGATGTGGAAAATTTCACGTAAAGCTCCAAAAAACCCACTTGAAAATCTTTTGTGAGAATGTATTTGTCTGATTAATGGAGAAAGACTTTTAAAACCAAGCCCACCACCTGTGTGTAGTGCACAAACTATTCATTACCTGCCAATAGCAGGAAAAAAGAAAGTGCCTCACTACATTTGGCTCATCTTTGACAGAGCACTCACCAATTTGCTGATCTCTTCCTGACGGTCAGGTGCTGATCTGGCAGTTGCTCGAATCATAGTGGAAGTTTGATTGTCAGTGAGTTTCTTTATGCATCTTTGTCCTGCCACTATGTTGCACACCTGAAATATCCCCACACAATGGAAGTTAAAAATCACAACACAACTGGGATGTTTTCTCCCCCCCGCCCCCGTTGCTGCATAACATGATTTCTGAAGTTGGTTATTCAAAAAATATTCAAGCCTTTTTTCCTCTGACCATTCCCAGAATGAACTTTCCTCCCCCATTCCCAGCATGCAGTATCATCTGCAAGTTTACTTGCCTCAAGAGGAAGGTATGTGTGTTTCTGCTCCTGTCCAACTTGTAAACATGGAAGGTGAGGATAGCGTAAAACTAATTTATGCCTGTCCTTAAAATACTGAGCTACAGTGCATTCAACAGTTTGTCCATTCTCCTGCTGA
>NW_008584909.1:33545-42140 GCF_000691845.1 Merops nubicus
ATGAAAATAAGCTATTACTTCATGGAGAACACTCTCCCACACTGGGACAGCACACTTCTTGGCCCACGTTAAGCCTACTGGAGATTAAGCCTATCTTGCAATCCAAGTGTTCTTCTCTAAGTAAGACTCCATCACTGCCACTGCCATGGGTCTTCCAATAGTACCACAGAAGGCTATTTCTCTAATGTGCTTAATACCTGAAGATATAAATTAAGTTTCCTAAGAACAGGTGCCTTAGAAGCAAAGACTAACGTTTTCTGCTCATTTTGGATACTCACAATACTATATTTTATGATATGCCATGCAGAGAAAATAGCAAGCCTAATATCAAAGTAGCAAAACCACTTATTGCTTCAGAAATACATTTCTATTTCTGTGTATTAGGAAGGTATTTCCCTATATGCATACACGTTTGCATATACTTACACCCAACTGGCACAACTATTTTTTCATTAATATAATACATCACTGGAAGAAAAACAAATAATTATAAATGCCAGATTTAGATATCAGTTATCTTCAATATCAGTTTTGTTCCCTATACTATTTTCTTAAAAATGGGCATAAATATCTCCATGTTCAAGATATCTGCAAATCTCAAGTTAGTGATTAAAAATAAAAAACTTTCTGTGGAGGAGAAACAAATGGGCAATAAGCAGGATTAGGAAGCTCATCCAAATTGGTGCTATTTTCCCTACTTAACAGTTCTGGGAAACATTATGTTACCAATAGAGCACCCTGGTCATCCAATGCCAAAATCCATAAAAGGAAAAAAAAAACAAACCAAACAAACAAAAAAACAAACCACACAAAAACAAATCAAAACAAACAAACAAAAAACCCCCACACATACCTCAGATTTAAAACAAGGCAATTTGTTCAAATGTCATAGCATTCATTACAGAATAAAAACAGAACAAAAAGGACAGTAAAATCAGGAAAATACTTTGAAGTGGATTTAAAATATTAACCAAAGTATTTTCAAGACAATTTTTCCCATGTCAGTAAAGCAGGCATGATAATTTTCAAGCCTGAGATTAAACATATGGTTAAAAAAGCAAAATACTTTACGTTTGGTGACTTGCTGGTCGTCTGGTGACATTGCACACTCTGTACTTTCTCTTCATTTGTCCACAGTGTGTTATCTCCACCTTCAGACCTAAAAATTGGACAACATGTATCACTATTTCTTCACAAACGAGGTGCCAGCCCCCAAAACCACTACACAAGACCACTGAAATGGTGCCATAAAGCTGTTCACTATTCAGCACATTTCTCCAAGAACTGAAAAGTATTCCAGACAGAATTCAAAAAAACAATTTACAGTCTTAAAATTCCAAAGCTCTGGGCTTCAGCTGAAGTTCATCAAAGAATTTTAGAGACAAGATGAAAGCCTAAAGCCCCAAGAGTTTGCAGATGAAGCTGAATGCATTCTGTGAATTCCAATTCTGTACTTCTAAGGAAGACCAGGATGGTGAAAGGACAAAAAGGGCACGCAACCTCCTTGAAACAAAAAGCCTGTTTATACTTTCTGTCTAAACATATGGTATCTGTGAGGCCTCCAACTACTGTAACCAACCCTGAGCTCATGAATCGCTGGGGGTGGGGAGGGAAATACCCACAGAGCCCATGGGAATGAGGCCACGAGGCTTCATTCTTTGTGAGGACAAACATCTGTTGCAACCCCACCAGCACAAAAGCTGAGCCCACCTGAAAGCCAGGAACTTCTAGGAGAATAAATTCTCCACCTGAAACCAGCAAACCACAGCTACCCATAAAGAAGTGTTTCTAATTTACCATTACCCACAAATATAAGCTTGAATGAAGCATTTTCTCCTTTATTTCCATGCTCAGGCAGAAGCAGATGTATGTGGACTATTAGAGACTGGAAGTTGGATGTGTGGGAATAGGGAGGAAGGGGCTGTAGACAGGAATTCCTTACATAAACCTACATGTATATAAACTCAGGCTGCTGCTGATTAATAACGTTTATTTCCCCTGTCTGTCAAAGGCACTAATAACTTGCCAAACAGCAGAATATTTTCTCATGTAATTTGTTAGGGCTCAAAGTGCCACTTATTATGAAACCTTCAATAAATACCAAGTTTTCATGAACACCCTCAACATCTGTATCACAGTATTTTTATTAAAAAATAAACTGTTACCTCAATACTTCAATTTGCAACTAGCTTTGCTGAAAATCCGAGACGACTTCTAGTGTAAGAATAAAAATCCTCATGGGAAAAGTATCAACAGCGACCAGCAATTCAGTGCCTGACTTTTTTCAAAAAAAATTAAAACCACTAAGACCTCAGGATTTATTTATACTTTTCTCGCTAATTTCTAGTTGGACAAAAACTATTTTGTGGACACTTTGTGGAAACAAGGAAGCTGCATGATAAATTTATGGGGTTTTCTTTAATTTGCAAATGTGACTTCTATTAAGCGTATCACAAAGGAAGGGCCTCAGTTTTCCAGCAGAAACCTTCAGTGAACAAACTCAGTAGATTCCTTCCTCCTATTCTTTGATTGAGTCATTACATATTAGAATAACTAATTTACTTCCAGGATTGTATGTATGACATATATTTAAGTATACAAAAACACACTGCTAAAGTATGAGTAAATTCTAGAATACTGGTATCTTAACATCAGTAATTGGAAAAATTCAAGATCAGGTAACTTAAAAAAAAAAAAAATTAAATCCCAGTCTGTAAATATTTCATAATCTGATGATTTCCAACTAGAGAGAGTCTTTGCCACAGAACTGGGATTGGCACTATCGATAGGTTTTGAAAGAGAAAAAATATGAGTTTTTTATTTCTAAGAGTTAATTCATATTTACTCTAGAGATGGGGCTACTTTAAGAAGAGTAAAGTACTACAGTAAATAAGACTTCTAAATATGATAAAGCAATATTCATTTGGGAAGAGAAATTGTTTTTAAGGGGACTGACAAAGGATTCTGCTCTACATGCTGAAACTTTGATGTGACACTTGCTCAAGTGGTGAGGCACACACACAAAGAAGGTATATTAAAAGAAAATACACTTAAATGAGGAGAAGCTTGCACAAGTCACAAGCCAGTAATATCACTAAAATAAATTATGAACCATCTATAGAAAGTTTTAGTTCCACTCATCACATAAAAAAACATAAAACATATTCATCTTTATTGTTTCACTAAAGCACTTTCATTAATGGAAAAGCTAATTGCACTACTCTGTATTTGTCACAGACAAAATGCACATGAATATCTAGCTACCCTAGATTCTTGAGTACATAATTTACTTATGTGCATACCTGAGCCCTTTATTCCAATAAATAAATATGCTCACTTAACTTTTTGTAGTAGTGATTTATCAAATCTGAAGCCACACATGTACCGGAACTGACCCAAATTTGCTTATATTCACAGTGACTCTGTCAAGCCACAGAGACTAACTGATGTAGTACAAAAAGGACAGGCAGACTTTTGTCCAGAAGACTTCTGAAAGTCTTGAAATACATGGAAGTAATGAAATGATCCCTGGCTCTTAGTTTTGCTCAAAAAGTGCATGTGAGTTCATTGTGATCATCTGTCTTCCACTAAGGCTACGCCTACAGAAAATATTTTGAACGTGTAAGGGTAACATATCAGACAAAATAAAGCCATTTTAATGTAATTTCATTATTACCTTTTATTTCTTTGGTAAACTTTACCCTTTGGGAATCTGTCAGAGGTTTTTGTTGTTCTTCAATACTTTTGAAGTCCAAAACTTCACACACGAACTCGATGACTGGCTGTGCTTTGTAAAACGCAGTCGCAGACACTGCAGACAAAAACATTCATGTTGTATTACAATGAGACCAGGGGCATTTCTGAGCAACCAGAACTCAGTGCTTGCACTTCTGCTGGGAGAGAAAAGGAGCAAGAAAGACCTTTACAGGACCTACCATCAATATTTAACATCATTTTCCATAAGGAAGGTCTGACTGACTGATGGAAGCCAAACCAAACTTCTCTGCCACCACCCAGTGGATTTGAGCACCCTTCTGATGCTGTAAAAAAAGATCTCCCCACAGGAGTATATCTGCAATAAAGAAAATAAATTCAGATCAAAGTAAAGCACAACAAGAATTGCAATAAAGCCACAACTAATGCAAATTTCTATGCACAAAAGCACGCGAATGTCAGTGCTTCAAATTACCAATAGCCTCACACTCCTGTCGGGACTCAGGCTGTGCCCCTCAAAATCCAGCTAGTTACAGTAATAAACTGGCTACTGCTCACCTTTGTTTGAATTTATTTTCAGTAATAATAATGTAATAGTCCCTCCCCTTGTGCACAGCTTCCTCTGAAATCCGTGGAAACTTTGCATGGGAACACAACAGATCTAACGGTTATTTCTGATGCATCTTTCACCTTGTTAGTTCAGTACTGCACACAGCTTTAACCCAACCAAAACCAGCACCAATATGTTTCTCTGAACAAAGATGTGTGACTAACTATTCTGGGCTGTTTTCTGCATTGCAAAGACTGACTAAAGTGATTTTTCTTTTTTATCTTTAATCTGATGATAAAGTCAATATAATGTAAGGCTATTTGAAGATATCTAACTCATCTTCCCTGTTTTGCCCTGCAGAACAGGAAGGTCAGCCCTCCTAAGCTTTGTTCTTTACTTTCCAGTTCAATGCACTTTCACCAGCAGTGTTAAGTAACTTGTTTTCATGGCAGCAGAATTACATCCAGCATCTCTCAGGTCTGACTGCAAATGCTTTAAATCCCACTCACTTGGGGAATAAAAAAAACCACACCAAATATTTCCAAGTTTTTCCTTTTCTATAAACACTGCTACACTGTGTGACACTAACAGCCCCCTACCTCAGGATACTTCATACAAGGTTATCAATAAACATCTGCCCAAGGACACACAGGAACAGGGTAACAAGATTTAAAACCACCCTTCTGCATCTATCAACCTCCAACTGCTTTGCACTTGGGGATGGCCTCCTTCTCTGAAGCCTCCAGAGAAAGGGGGTATGAGTGAGATGGCAGGGCCCTCACCCGAGAGCACACAAACATGGAGCGAGTCTGAAGACCAGTGGGGAGGCCAGAGCCTACCAGTTCCACCCACGAGCAGAAAAGCACCATATTGCCTCTTGCCTGAGCACGCCATCTCTGCCAGCTATTATTGTGGTTGAGCTACGAAAGCACATCCTACCCAAAAAGCCACTGAAGCAATTCAAATAACAATGCAACCTCCTAACCAACGTCAAGGTCTTCCCCTCACCTCATGGAAGGCAAGTGCCTCATCACTACATCCAGTGCCTGGATGGTTTCAAACGGGACACTTGGCAGCCGACCAGAAAGAGCATCATGTAAAGCCTGCAAACTCACACAGGACATCCACTTTATAGCCACCTTAAATATTCTGTCCTTTCCTTCTCCTGGTAGCGTGACCTCCAGCTCCACCTGCAACAATGCCAAACAACAAACCAAGATGATTCTTTCCATTTAGAGGGGAAAATGGAAGGGGCTTGGGAGGGGCGATGGATTCCTCTGAACAGCGCTATAAAGCATGGGAGGAGACAAAAAGCAGTGATGAAGAAACAACATACATTGAGTACAGCCTCTTTTCATAGCTAGATCTTTCCAAAGGTGTATTTCAGAAAGCTGGCGGCCTTCCCAGCTGGCACCTATCTCCCTCTTTGAGGTAACATTATAATTTGGAAGTGCTTGTGTATCAACTAGGAGGTCTGCATGAAGATCTGATAACCTGACTCCAGATGCCTAACACATACTAATGAATCACCACTCATGTCAGCTCCTGCATGCCTAAAATAAGGTCTGTCACTGCCTGCCAAGATTCATGGATTTCTGGTGTTTGCTCTCTAGAGCAGAGTGCTTTATATACTATTACTTTAGACATAGTTCAAGAGAAAATAAAACCCACAAGGAGGTTTCAAAGAGAGGGGGAAAAATAAAAACACCAAAACCAAGCACCATCACCCACAAACAAAACCAAACCACAAAAACCACCCACCCAAAAACCTCTTATTTTTAAATACCAAAGGAAGAATAAACAATGACACCCAAGTGGTACTGATGTCATCAGGCAGGTAACAGGGGCACTCCTTTGACGTGTTATGGCCTATGTAGAAGTTTTTGTCTAAAAAACACTGGCAAATTATATTATGGTAAATTACTTTAACCCATTACTTGTAATTGTTTGTAATGCTGATTTCTCTTTATTTAAACAAGGAAAGCCTGAGCACCAAAGTTCTTAAACAACTAAAATTAAGGCCTGTCTGAAATGACAGCAGTTCTGGGAATGACTACAAGGAACAACAAGATCAGAGTATCCTTTCTGCAAGCTGGAAATGAAACCATTACATTTTCTTGTCCTAGGGAGCTTATAATTTAAATATAAAAGGCATTTACTTAACAGACAAACTGTAATTAGTGGGCTAGCAAAAATAATACATGGGCAACAGCAAGCTAATATATGCAATCATCTGGTCTTTTGTGACAGCTTCTTCAGTCAAAAAACAGGAAGGGAATATAAAATACAAAGAATAAGCCTTCCCATATGCCCAAAAATTGAGTTGGCAATTTATAGTAGGCAGTCAAAAATCAGCATTACAGCCACACCTCTCCTCTAGTACAAACATGACTCCCCAGCAGACTCCAGCTGTGTGGCTGTGGGAACTGGGAGCTGTAACTGTGGGGTTGCTGGTCTGAACTGGGCCCACAAGGTGAATTCCACTGAAAAGCTCTGCAAAAGAAGGGATGGGGTTTCAGCTGACACAGGTTAGAAGCTTTCTATGAAGACTTTTTCCACCACACCACCAGAAGGTCTTCAACTTGCACCTCATTTTCATCAGACAGAGGATGTCTGTCATACCTGAAGTGCATTTTCCTCCAAACTTCTCCAAATCAAATTTCAGGATTTCTATTATTCCAGGTACCATTAACACACAACTAATCTGATTATTGGCAACTCTGGTACCCTTAATTAAAAAAAAAAAAAAAAGCTTCCTTTAGTTTAATTTTGGTTTCAACGTACAAATCTCCTTCACTGTGATGGAAAGGAAAAAGATGAATACCAGGACTACCTGTGTTACAGTATCTGTGTCCCTGGTGGAAATAAAAGACCCAGGATTGAAGAACTTCAATTCCAGTTGCTAGATTCCAAATTCTGATAAAGTTTAGCACTCTGACAAGGAATTCACACTGCTGAATTTCACCCAAACAGCTTTTGCTGATGGATCTAGCTCCACTTCAAAACAGCTTTGAGTCATTGCCCAAGGAAGGTTTAATCCACCTCTCCAGGTGTTCTCCCTTTGTTATCTCACCTGAATTACACACTACTGAAGAATGTGTTTTGAAAAAAAATGATTAAAATAATAAAAATATATTAGGACCAAAAAAATGTGTCCTTAGTCCACATTCACACATACTTTTTGGCTCTGCTAATCAGAAATCAAATCTCTCAATGAATTTTCTTTATCCCACTCTACATTTTTAAGGGCAAATGAACACACTTTTAGAAACCTACAAGGAAAGCAGAGACTATGAATATCTTCGTACCTTGGCAGTGTCCTATGCACTTGTTCCTGCACAATGTGTACAAGTAAAAACCAAGACAAATATTCTGTTAATATTTACATACTCCATATTTGTTCCAAAAGGTCTAAAGACATGAGGGAATTAAAGAGTGAAAGTAAGGTAGAATAAGGAAAGAATTAAAACAGGTACAATTACCATGGAGAGCAGGCAGAAAAGTATTTTTATAATAGAAAAAAATATAAAAGCAGCAGGGCTGTCAGCAAGGACAAAAGAAAAACAACCCCAGAACAACCACTACCAACAAGAGATGAGGACAGAGTGCATTAATTAAGTTAAAGAGCAACAAGAGGGGAAAAAAGTCGACAATTTGGTGTCAGCCTTCTGTGTAGCATCAGTTCTTCCACTACTAATGCCCATGGCAAGTAAATCAAGGTCCTCTTCCACTTTAAGGATCATCTATTAATAATTTTAAGTTGATTAATCTTTTCAATATGTTTCTAAATGTAATCAGATGTGCAGTAAACTTGCTACATTTGTTATGCACAGAACAGCCAAAAAAACCTCCCAAAGAAACCGACTCTAATTATGCAGGAGGAAATTCCTAATACCTAAAATTTTATACTGGCTTAAACCATGCTTAAATCAATTTAGCACCATGTAAAAATTTCCCTCATTAAGCTAAAATTTCCTCACATCCAACTTAAACCAGGTGAAGATTTCTCTCTATTAGCTCTTTCCCCTAGGGTAATAACATTAATCTATGTATTGTAGAACAAATGACCAAGTCCTATATCCCATGGGAAACAGGGAAAAAATACAAGTTTATTAAAAGTGAGCCTAAATGTGATGCACAGATGAAAACACCTGAACCATCTTGTGCTAAACTCCACTAAAACCACTCTCCTTGGTGACCACCTTTTGCAAATGTCCATCTCTGGTTAGACAGCTCTGCCCCCCCCAAAATGGATAACAAACTCACTAAGGCCAGCTTTTTCCCAGGTGTTTTTCCCAGCCTTTTCCTTCATCTCCATAGGCACAAAGGAA